>NW_024883435.1:0-87825 GCF_019059575.1 Amphibalanus amphitrite | reverse complement strand
AATTTTCATATTTTATAGAAACTACAGTAGAAATAGTATAGATGTCGAGTAATTTTTATTTAAGAAAAAAGAAAGCTCATTATCTCCCTTTAACCTGATTCAGACTCTCTCTCTCCCTCCCTCTGCTCTCTCTCTCTCTCTCCTCTCTCTCTCTCTCTCTCTCTCTCTCTCCTCTCTCTCTCTCTCTCTCTTCTCTCTCTCTCTCTCTCCTCTCTCTCTCTCTCTCTCACTCTCTCTCTCTCTCTCTCTCTCTCTCCTCTCTCTCTCTCTCTATCCCGTCATCACCTCCATTATCTGACATCCTAAGTCCGACCACAACACCTCTGCGTGCGTGGCCACCGGGCGACACAACAAATCCTATTACCGACCGACTCCCACACCCGAGTTTGTCCGAACATCCGCTTCTTCTGGGCTCAGGGCGCGTCAGCGCCGGGTTTAGCTGCTGGGGATGTCGGGTGTCGGACGGGAGGACAGCCGGTGCGTGGGAGGCGGGCTGGCGACGGGTGACAGTCCGTCCCAGATGCAATCTCCGGCTCCGGGGGTGGGCACACACCGGAGGGCTGATGGCGTCCGTCACAGAGCAGCAGATGATCGGATAGTCGGGGTGGAGGCCGCCGCTGAGTCCTATTGGAGGACGAGAGCCGTGAGGTGGTGACAGGAGAAAATTGAGCTGTATGAGGTGACTTCATTTGTGGACTGCCAGTGGATAAACGTTAGAAGTGTTATTTTATCACCATGACCGCAGAGCTTGAAGTTTCGTCTAAAACAAACTGTTGGACATGCAATTCGACTAGAGAAGCAAAAAATTAAAGATAGAAATAAAACTTAAGACTTTCATATTTCAAGATTTTACGTTCCAAGTTTCTAACAGAATAGCTGGTTGAGCGATCCATTCACAAGAAAGGTGCAAACTAATTAGGGTAAGGCCAACAAACTCCCTCCGCTGCGGCCCTGTTTAATAATGCATGGTCCAGAGTGGAGCGAAATCCGATATGTGATCGTTCACTTTCCTCGCCAGGCCACTCTGTTAAGTTGTTTCGATAATCGATAACGGCGGTATCCAATGACAGAATAAAAATAGAGCCACTGGAGTTAACATTCAAATCAGCTCCAGTAGAATGTCATTAGTCGAAGCCTCTCGCCAGCTCGGCCACGTCTTTGTTGGATCGAATCTAGGCCGTAGAGGGACCATCTTTTTATGCTTCGTTTCGCAGCTAATGATATACCATAGACTGGAAAGTCTGCTGGGAAAAAGTGTGCTGCTGCGAGGCCTTAAAATATCAGTCGCTTGATATCCGCATCAAGCAATGATGACAGCTCAGTCATGCCGACAGAATGAAGCCTGGCACTATCGCTCTGCCTATGCAGGCTGGCTGGCTCCCACGGATGGGAACGGCTCCTCTGAGTTCTTCCCATACAGCGGCGCATGCAGGGAAGCGGCCGAGCCATCGCCGCGAAGGTCGCCCGCCAGTCAGCTCGGCGGCCGCCGCGGCGGTGGTCCGCCTATTTGTCACCGGACCAGCCGAGCAGAAGCGATGCAAGCCGATGGTGTGATCGTGACCGGATTGAGATGTCATTGCGCTGATCTGGTGTGCATGGCTGGTTAGCTGACGGGCGGTCACTCGCCACCGGAAGGGATCTGGACGGGCCGCCGGCGCGCGGGGGATGTCAGCGGGGCGCACGCTGCCGTGAGACTAGCATTCAGACTGGCACGGTCGGCATTGGAAGGCGTATGAAGAATGTGGAGGAGTAGGTATTGAGGGTGTTGAAACATCGCAAAGTAGGCGGTCAAGTGGCTGGCCTGGCTGAGTATATCACGTGAGATAACGTCAGCTCGATTACAGCACGCTTGTCCAAAGTGACATATTGGCCGGAACCTACGCCGCGGTAAGTGCTTAATGAGTCCGGCACTTGATGTCATTAAAAGTTATTTATGAATCAGATTTTATTCATGCGCGTTATGATTGAGCCTTTATTCATGCAGCGGTGATATTCATCACGTTCTGGAGGTGATATTCATCACGTTTTGGAGGTATGCATCATCCGAATCTGGCCACCTCCTGCAGACCTGTCGGGAGCCTTCTCCACCGCGCCGCCGCCCAGGGGATAGGGGCAGACGGCCACGAACGGTCCGGGGGTCGATGCGGAGAGAGAGAGAGAGAGAGAGAGAGAGAGAGAGAGAGAGAGAGAGAGAGAGAGAGAGAGGAGAGAGAGAGAGAGAGAGAAAGAGAGAGAGAAAGAGAGAGAGAGAGAGGGGGAGAGAGAGAGAGAGAGAGAGAGAGAGAGAGAGAGAGAGAGAGAGAGAGAGGAGAGAGAGAGAGAGAGAGAGAGAGAGAGATCACAGTAGATGTTCCCAACAGTAGCACCTTTAACCAGAGTTTACTTAAACAAAATCGGTTGAAATATACACGCAGTTTCATAGCCGGTTTTATTTGCACAGTACAGCGAATAGTGTCTCCTTTTCACTGCGTTATCACCGTAACTCCTCGGACCTCGTATGACACGGTTGAGTCTGATTGTTGCTGAGTCAGGTGCAGTAGCGTCGACCGATCGCCGATCTCCGCGGTCCGGTGAAGACAGGGCACGTGCTGCGGTCCGTTGGGTCATATCAAACGGCTACATGTATTTGAAACTTGGCAGCTTTCGAATGATGCCTCGCAACATAGTTTAAGCCTGTTTGTGTTTGTTTTGTGTATCACTGAATCGAGTCACAGACAGCAGCTACTTGTTGTCACAGCCGGCGGCGCGTCCCTTCCTGATCAGGGTCCGGCCGCTGAGCGGCTGCAACGGCCGGCCGGCGCTGCTGCACAGCCGGCGCCCCTCGGCGTCCCTCAGGTTCCGCAGCACCTCCAGCTCGATCGGCAGCACGCGGACGGGCGTCAGGAACACCAGCCACGTGGTGGTCTCGAGGCAGTCGCCCGAGGTGGCCGAGCCCGAGTACTGCACGTACCGGTACAGGTCGTCGGGCAGCAGCTCGCGCAGGGTGGGCGGCGCGCGCAGCTCGGCCCGGCTCGGCGCCCGGCCCAGCTCGAACAGGCCGGCCGCCAGCGCCGTGATGCCGCGGCCCGGACTGCGCGCGTCCTCGTCCAGCAGCACGGCCAGGCCGAGGAGGCCGTCCACGTTCTGCAGCGCCTCCTCCAGCGTGGCGTACTTGACGTTCCTGAAGCCGAGGTGCAGCTCGCCGGCGTACCGGCGCCCGTTCACGCGGTGCTCGGAGCCGGAGGAGCTGTTGGCGCCCCAGTGCAGCTCCAGCAGCTCGAGGGCGAACTGTCCGCGGAGCTGGCCGCCGCTGACGGTCGGCTGCTGGTCAGGGTACCAGCGCGTCTCACCCAGCACCAGGCCGTCGGCGTTCTCCAGCGTCATCCGCCGCGGTACCCGGTCCAGCTGGGTGATCCGCAGCGGCTGGTGAACGGACACCGAGGCGGCGCACGCGTCGATGGAGATGGGCGACTGGCGCAGACCGGTCACCTCGTAGCAGGGGTGCTGTTCCGGGGACACCGGCGCACAGTCGTCCTGGTCCCTGGGGTCGGCGTCCGACGCACTGACAAGCAGAGGCACCGGCAGCAGCAGCAGCAGCAGCCACAGCCACAGACTCAGCGGCCGCGCCATGGTAACGACTGACCGCAGCCCGTGCTGACCTCCTATATCGACTCGGCCCTACCCTGAGGTGTGCCTTGTCTCCATTATATCGAGGGCCCGTGGGTCACCGACAGACACCGGTGAGCTGTCGCTGTGAGGTTATCCACCACATGGCACACACGAAGCTGTTTTTGCTTTGACAAGGAAAGGTCAGTGTGATAGGGAGAGGTTCTCCGCTTGGGTCAACTCGACAAGACCACCATAACTGTAAAAATTAGGTAATGATCGTGCCTGCAACAACGGCTATGACCAAGACAGCACTGGATGCGCCGAATACATCACAAATCGGCAGTAGTGGGGTAAGTGACTGTATCTGCTCCACCGGCCGCGGCGGGGACGGGGGCGGGGGCGGCCGGTGACAGTCTGCGCGCGGTGGGCGGCCGGGCGGCAGAGCGGCGCCCTCCGCAGGCGGCCTCATCACACAACAGTTATCATCGTCCGGTGATATACGGACGGCGCAGGGCCATCTGAGCCGCGCTATACGACGGGCCCGCTCACTCGGAATGCTAAACGGACTGGCCCGCTGCGATCGGCGCGACTTACGGCCGTCTCACGCTGCGCGCCGCTCCCCGGTCCGGGCCGAGCTGCCCTGCCGGCCGACCGAGTGAGCCGCAGCCGGCCGCCCTGCCGGCCGACCGGGCCGCAGCCTCAGCCGCAGACGTGACGGTGTGTGTGTGTGTGTGCTCTGAGTTACTTGTATTTGAAGGCTCTGTGTGGGTGAAATGATCGCCTCCTGAACTGGGAAAAAGTCATACATCAAACTTCATAAATGGTGGAGAGCCATAGATCAAACTCGCTCGCAGCATCAAAGGTGACGCCGACTGGCTGTGGCCGCCGGATGTGTCACATTTGGAGACTTTAACAGGCCGCCGGCCGTGCCGGACAGACCACCCGCGTGAGCGCAGTGCCCAGAGCGCCATCCCATATCAATATCGCGGCATTAGCCGCCGCCGACCAGCTGCGCGGCGGCCGTTTAATGACATCGCCTAATGACGCACCAATATCGTTATGGCGGCGACCGCGGTGGCACCTTCTCCATAAATATGGCTTATGCAAATGCTGTCCGGCAACGGTCCCGGCCGGCCGGCCGTGCGCTGATGAGGGGCCGTGAGCGCTGCACCGTTACCATCCTCCGGCCCGGCGGTGGGCGGGCGGCAGAGAAGGACGCGGCTTTCCACCTCGAATGGCTTCCGGCTCTTATCTCGACAATAAACTGTAGTTAGCTGCAGCATTTGATTGTTCATGTGCAGTGTGCGGGTGCATTAAGTTGCCGTTATCAGGTAACCGAACTACCGTTTCGTCTTAATCAGCCTTGCTTGTTTTCATCACCCTCTTTTCAGCGACAATTGAACATAAATTGCTTCAGAAATATTACATGAATTTTCGCTTGATTTCGGTTCAGGTATCTCATCAAATATGCATGCCTTACTTTGACACGCTGTGCTGTAAATGTCACTTATGTCGTCTGCTGCCAATCTTTCAGCGCTGTGGGGTGTTGATCAGTAATTTAATGGAAGTCGGCGAATAGTTGACGCTGATAATGATATGCGTCTAGAAATGGCTATTTTTGGAAATGAGCTTAACGAATGTCATCCAAATCTTGAAGTGGCTCACTGTCATCCTCGGTCACTTATGAATATGGGCTTCTACATAAAACGAAAGAGACATTAAATAAGTGCCCCCGTTTACGTATTTCCAGGACATAGCTCCAATCAGTCAATGAGGACCCATTCAACTTTAAAACGTAACGAACATTTTTTTGACGAGGGCACCAGCAATTTTGTTCCTCCCCACCCTTCTCTGTCAGTACTGTGAATTGTGCTACATCCAAATGCCGTAAGCGGCTCGAGCTCATGTTTCCAGTTTCACCCGCTGAAGGTGTTTTCTGCGGCATTCGTGGCCCGCCGCTGCCGTGTGACATGTTTCGCCCCTCCATCAGGTCCCTGTCTGTGCCTGTAGCACCTGTCTGCGGGATATCCCCGACCCCCGGGCGGGCGCACCTCCTGAATCTCCCTCCTGAGTACGTAACTGCGACATTGCCGCGCCGTGGTGAATATGATCACGGCGCCCTCGGCGGCGCTGGTGACAGGTGTCCTCATACACAACCCCGCAACCCTGGGAACCCGCCGCCGCGCGCCTCGCCCGCAGCCGAGCCCTGGCGCCGTCCCACCGCCGTCCCACGGTGTCCCACCGACCCGCCGAACCCCGCCGTGTCGACCGGCCGTCACGAGGTCGTCCCGAGTCACCCCGAGTCACCCGCAGTCGGTGTGACTCGATTTGAGCGGCGCTGATGGTCACCGGCCCATCTATATGCGCATGTTTGGGGCCACCGAGCGGCGGGAGGCGGACGAAGGGACAGAGCGACGGTCGCAGAGACGGGGAGACGGGGAGGGGAGGGACACATGCCGCGCCTGTCAGCGCTGGGGTCACTGAGGTCACCATACTGTCCCAGCGACCCCTCCACACGACCGCCGAGAGCCCTGCGCGGCGGTGCGGTCGGCCCGAGCGCAGGACGGAGAAAAGTGGATAGAAGCGAGGGGAGACCCGAGACAGACACGCACCGGCTCATCACGCACGCGCTGGCTCATCAAGCGGACCATGGCGGCGGAAGGGCGGAGACAGGGGTGAAACTGACAGCAGGACGGACCGAGGAATGTCTGGGACGCGTGCGTGTGCCAACCAATCAGCAGGTATAACTACATGTGAAGGCTGCGCTTTGATGTGGTCATGATGATTGCGACGGAAACAAATGTTGTTATTGGTAAAGGAATGAGGAAAAGGTACGATTAGATACAGTTTAGAAAGACCTTGCAAAGCACATTTAGGAATCATAGACTAACGCTTCTCCGCACCTGTTCAGCGTGAAACGTATCGAGAGAGGACTGCTAGGGTGACATTCCTCAGTTTATTTTAACCACCAACCTTCCTGCAATACTGACCATCACAATAAGCATACCGATAGCCCATCTGCCGTCCCATTCTGCGAGTGTACTGCAAAGAGGACGGCAATCAGACCCCATCAGACCTTATCAGACCCGCCGCGCCATGCATTCCGACGCGACAGCGATTCATGTGCCACCTCCGACGGATAGGAAGGCCGCTCGTCATGTGGCGGTGCAGCCCGGACGCCGTAGTAATGTGTCGGAGAGCTTTGTAATGACATGCGGCCACAAACTAGTAGTAATGAGCTGACGCCCGCGCCTGGCGGCGACTGATTAATGTATTCAAATGCAGCCGGTCTGACAGTGTGTGGCGTTTGAGGGACAGCGGTGGAAACAAGCGCCGGCGGACCGTCACCACTGTGTGAGCTCAGAGGAGTGCAGACTAAATGGAAATGATCGGGCTCGAAAACGGAACCGACGGTTCGGTGTGACGCTGGGTCATCTTCAGGTCAGCTGCCCCGCGGGGTGTGGCATGGTGTCGGTCCCGGCTGGTGGGCTATCTCCGGATTAGCTGACCGGTGGTGGTGTGCCGACTCCAGTCAGTACCGTCTCTGGTCCGGTCAGTCGGTCGGCCGGTCGGGGTCGTCTCTGCGTCGGCTCCGCCCGGTCAGTCGAGGTCACCTCTGGTCCGCTCAGTCGGCCGGTCGGGGTCGTCCTGCGTCGGCTCCGCCCGGTCAGTCGAGGTCACCTCTGGTCCGGTCAGTCGGTCGGCCGGTCGGGGTCGTCCTGTGTCGGCTCCGGCCGGCCGGTCGGGGTCACCTATGGTCCGTTCAAGCGGTCGGCTGGTCGGGGTCGTCCTGTGTCGGCTCCGCCCGGTCAGCTCTCTGTCGGCTCCGGCCGGCCGGTTGGGGTCAGCTCTCTGTTTCCTCCGGTTCCCACGGCCGCCTGTGGCCGGGGGCGGGCCACTCGCCGCCCATAATGACGGGCGCGCCGCCGGCCCGGCTGTGCCGACCTAACCCCATCCGTGGCCAGCTGTAAATGCTCGGCGTGCCGGCCGGCCGGCGGCGGCACGTAATTAGCACCTGGGTGAGACGGCCGCCGGCCGGCCCGGCCACGGCCGCGGTGTCCTCTCGTTAGAATTAGGTGCTCAGAGTGGGCGGTAATTATGCGATTTGATTACTCGGGACTGATAGTCGCTCGACACGGGTGTCGCGGCACGAACAAAGGGTCGTGTCGTGTCGGCCGGTGTCTCGCGGTCGTGTAGTCGGGTTAAACACACAGTCGCAATTAAACTGACCTGTGGCAAGGCGCGGTGCTAACAATGGCTCGGAATTTAGCCAACTGAAATGGCCAACAGCGTTGAACTAAAGCGTATTTATTATCGGGATTGTAACAGGAGACTAGATCACAAAGTGAGATAGACACAAGTCAGAATTGAAGTCTCCCCGGCGACTGCAGCAGTGTGTAAGAGAGTAACTTTACGGAGACTGCAGAGCGACATAAGAACATAACACTGGTTCGCCTCGCTCTACCGCTGCCGTTCGTACTGAAACAGATTTAGTCAGTCGTACTTCCACAATTGTTCAGCCTGACCATGACACACCACACAGTATCGGTATCATCACCCCGGCCTCTCTGATGAACTCTGTAGTCACAGGCTCATCATCCATCACCACCTATAAAGGGCGGCGCCCGCGGGCAGAAGCGTGAAGAGGACCGAATGGACGCGGACTCCCCCGGCCGGCTGCCCGGCGCCATCGGCCGGAGCGAGTCACCAGGTCAGTTTCTGGAGCCGGGTACCTCGATAGGCGCGAGTTGACTCAGCATCCACCGGTCCGGAGTCACCGACTCATTGACTCAGAACATCATCCATCAGCCTGGCCCGACGACGCCATTTGCAATTATATTGGCGATTACGCGTTCCCGGATTTTCGGCAATGTAGAGACTCGTGGGAAAACATTCCGGATTTCTCCGCCCGAGAAGAAATGCTGCGGATTCATTTCCTATTTGATCCGACGTGGCATTCTTTGCCAGCAGTGATGCATGTTAGAGGAGATGTTATTATCGCTGTTGAAGGTAGGTACTTTTACCGTTAGTATGACTTGCTTTGAGATAGCTCATGTCTTTGAGGAGACGACCTTGGGTTTTCTTGGCCCTGCTAAAACTTGTGAGGCATTTGGGCTTACTGGAGTTTTTCGAATTTGCATTTGCATTTTTTCACACAGAAAATCCAGGTAATGAGAATAACAAAAACGCAAGGACGGAATAACCAAGGCCGCATATTTTTAATATGGCCTGTTGGCTGCTTTGGACGAATCAGAGATTAACTTTGCTCGTAATGTTGCTTATCCATGTGTTTTGTGATGATGACATAAAATTGCTGATTATCATAACGATACGTTCCTAGTTCCTGGTTTGCTCCATTGCTCAGAATTTCTGGCCTGCATTCATATGTGGGACGACTCATGTCACATTGGTGGGCTTTTATTCAATATCTAATCTTAGTTCAGGTCGGTGACAGCGGTTACTTCGAAGCTACGGCAAAGAGAGGATGAATTATTAGTAATTGATAAAGCAAACGATTCAAATTTTATATAAACAGACAACTTCTGTGTAACTGCGAGAAATCCATCTATTGAAAACAATCATGTCAGCTATAATGACATTCACCAAGCATTCAGGAAATCGAAGAATTTCAGCTACCAAATCATTCAGCAGACTAAATAAAAGGGCCAACAACCGCTACATCATAAAATTAAATTATCGTATTTTGCAATGAGCTACTGTCTATGAATTACACCTTACAGAACTAGAGTGATTTTTTTTCTAAGCTGCACATAACAAATATTGATGCTATCAATGGCGGAACCAAGCATGGCTGAATTGGGGTGGGTGGGAGCGTGGGAGCATCTACTTAAATTGACGGTCGTATGATCAATCATTTCCTTCCTTGCACTGATGAAATGGTGCATTTTTATCTGGATTTTAATGCCTCATGACCTTCCACTCTCCGTCTACCCCTTGCGACATCCGGTTGATGCAGTCGTTAAATTTTGGTTTTCTGATACAGTGATAGATGTATGCAATGGGTATTTTGAATATTGTGTGCTAGTTAATTGTTTATAGTTATTCAGTTACAAGTAAATGGCGAAGTACTTGTATGAACAGCATTATGACATATATAAGTTTTCAAATATAACCTTATGTTCAATGATTGCGAAATGCAAAAGGTTCCAAAATTAATTACAAAATGAATATATTTCGGACACTGTCCTTCTTCAGTTCAGAATTGCAAATTCAAATTCAAATTTGCAATTCTGAACTGAAGAAGGACAGTGTCCGAAATAGATTCATTTTGTAATTAATTTTGGAACCTTTTGCATTTCGCAATCATTGAACATAAGGTTATATTTGAAAACTTATATTATTCAGTTACATTATAACTGAATGCCTATGACACTGACCAACACAGACAGATGCAGCAAAGAAACGAAATCGCAGTAGGTATTGGTATAAAAGTACCAGCAGAAGAACACAAATTGAAATGTGCCTTATAACGCCTCGGCATGATATACCGCATCGCAGGTAGGTTAGATTTGGTCGTAACGTGTAACAGTAACTCTGCGAATGGGAATGAACAAGTTACTATGCCTGGATGTTTTAGAAGCAGCACATAACTTATCATTCTCCTTCGTGTAAAGGTCAGTTTTGCAGTTGAATTGTGACCATCTAGGTACCGTCAGTAGCGGCGGAACACCTTCAATTAAGGGGGGGGGGGCACTGCCGACTTTTGGTCCCATTCTTTCCATGCAACACCCATAGGGCTAATGTTAAAATGCCAAAATTGAAGGGGGCGCGGTGCCCCGGTGCCCTCCCCGTTCCGCCGCCTATGGGTACCGTCTTGTAACTTTTTTAAGGTACGATAACGTTTGAGCGATGCATCTAATGTATGAGCTATGTAACTAACTAAGGAATGAGCTACGTATCGCTTGTATTAACTCGCAATAATCGATTGCCTAACACCGGTCACTATCAATTAGGTATGTGCCTACCGCCCATCTCAGTGCATCGTATTGCACACTATCGTCTATCTCATTTTCTGGAAATACGTGAGAGCTCAATCACGAAAAGACAAACATTTAGAAACATTTCTGGATGTAAAACTTTATAAAACATGATAGACTAGACGTGGAATTTACACTTTATTACATCAAGCCCAGGTGTTGTGAATGCCTCGTCGCATTTTACAGGCTTACAATCTCCTGTTATCCTTTCCAAGCATTCGCGGCACGGCCAGCGCTTCTCACGGTGGGACCTTTTACTGGGGCGCGTCCAGGATTTCGAAACATGTGTCCAAAAATGCGCGCCCTTATCTGGGCGGCTGCGCTTGATTCGTCGTCCCGATTGCGGGCCCTGTGATCGCGCCGGGGCGGGCCGCCGCCCCCTGTCCCTGGATGTCAACCGGGCGCCGGCCCCGCCCCCGACACGCCGACCGACCAATCAGCGAGCCGGCCCGCCCGGCGTCACCGGCAGAGCCACCAATCGCGGCCGGGGGGCGGTCCGACTGACGTCACAGCGCGAGCGGCTCAATGTGCAAAACCGAATTAAAAAACCAGGTTTGAACACGGGCCAGGCGCGTAACACTGGCTGTACCATTTGACATTGGGCCGCGGAGGTGTTTGGACCGAGGATCCGCCGCGAGACAGGTAGGAGTTGCGCCCGGCGGCCGACACCCGGCCGGCTGCGCTCCGCTCCCCCGGCCCCGGCTCCGCAGTCTCATCATGTATGTACCGGCCTCTGTATACGTATAGACGGCCAGCGCTGGGCCAGCTTCTGGTGTCGCATTGGGTCCGTCTGCTATCGAGCTTTGCTGGGATCACCCTGTTCTGGGACATTAGCGCTAAATCCGTGGAACTGTGCGACCTCAACTGTCGGCATTCTGCGGCTTTTCCGCGCCAACAGTCCGGCGATGGCTATCTCTCAGCTGCTTGCAAGGATCCACATTGTAATCCTCGCCGTGTCCGTACTGCTGTCACATTTATGCAAATACCTAACTTGTCTAGTGGGTGGTGGATTGTCGTCATAATCCGGCTTTCATTAGAACGTAATTTGTTAAAGGTAGTGTGCCAGCTTTCTTGGACCGTATGGAGTTAATGGCCCAGATAAGGAGAACCGGATTTTTAGAACTTATCCATACCTTCAAAACTTATGGAAACGTCTTAAATTCTTCAAATTTTGAGTACCCCAGTGCGAAATTCGCCCCGACGGGTTGTCGGTCGTACCCCAACCACATTTCACACCACTATGAACAATAAATGCACACACTGAAATCGCTATTACCGATATGCTCATCCAATCAAGTTTCGATAAACCCGTTCATCATCATCTCCTGCGGTTTCGAACACGCCTGTTAGGTGGCTTCTGATGCTCGTCGAGGTCGGAATTTCCAAATACGCGTGGTGCGTCGGGCCGCGCGCTCTGACTTCGGCCAAGAAAAATGCGTCAGCTGATCATTGTCATTTCTGCCACTTGCGTGTGGTGAAATGGGGTCATAACTTATAAGACGGCTTTTTCATATCAATTATTTTACATAAAATCATATTTCAAACCATAAATAATGTTCGACAGCCAAATAAAAGAAACAATACCAATACGGGCTTACAGTTTAAGGCTCGACGTTGTGTTGTCTACGATTAGACAGCTGATAACTCATTCCCGTACGTCGTATGGTCGTAACACTATAATGACCTTTGCTTATTGTCACAAGTGCGCCGCATTCGCGATTGTTGCCCGACGCCTGTTTGCAGGTGAGCCCACTACAGTTGTTATACATATCTAAAAACCGAAAAACTTTTAGGCGAAAAAGGCACTATTCCAGGCCCATTTTTGATTTTTTTTTGCGATATTAGGTAAAAACAGAAGCTTCTTATCCTAGGAAAAATAAAATGGGAAATCTTTCAAAGGTGGCACACTACCTTTAAACGTTGACGCTGTACATTAAACGTATTTCCGCAACAAAAAGGTTAAAGAGCAGCATAATCGTTCCATGCAAAGTGGTCTGTCCAATATCTTTCCAGAAATTATAAGCTTGTAAGTATTTGCCAATAACAGCCCGTTTCTCCTGTTCCGAGATACGCGCTGGAATAAGAGCCAAGGTATTAAATTGACAACGTTTTCAAGCCCCTTTCAGGAAGAAATGTTTGAGTCATGGGCTGTAAGACACTAGAGGCTCTTCATGGTCAGAGCGATTCTGAAATAACCCGATTTCTCCGGAGGGAATAATTGCCTTTTTATTTAACCCTTCCATTTTCACATCTCTCTGGCGTGCCGCCGAAATTGATCTAATTGTTTTACTGCGGCGGCGTCTCTGATCTCGCCTGGACATGCTCCTTGAACGCACTGCTCCCTACAAACGAATAGCCAGCACTTCTCACGGTATTAAAAAGGTCGTCAAAATTGTCAGACCGCGAGGCTCTGTTTTATTAGTCTTTGTCTAATTTCGCTGCCAAAGTGAGACTTCACGACTGTGGTGGTGAAATGGATCCATATATTTCTCTGAGACGTGGTCCACTGACCCAGACAGTTCCACAGCCACAGTGCATGTAACAAATATCGGCTCTGATAGGTTTGCTACCAGTTCATGCGCGCGGAGTAGTGATTCTGTCATAGTACATCACGTATCGTGCACGATCAGAAGGGCATGCATTGACAGCAGACCAGTGGGAGGCTGAAATCACGTATCGTTTCGTGACCAGAACGGCAGGTATCACAACTTTATCGCTATTGCACCACTTGCTACTGTTATTTGCCGTTCAACCATCAAAACTAGTTACAGTGAATGACTTACTAATTAAAACATTTTCGACGCTTCCAAGAGCAGAGATTTATCATTTAAAGAGAATGTTTCCACATCAAGATTGTAAATTTCGCACCTGCAACACGAATAAGCATTTCACAGTTCTTTCAACTTTTTTCTTAGAACGAAACATGCAAGAGAAAAACGTGGCTAGGACGTTAACAAATTAACTCATTTTTCAGCTTCATATGTTTTGCACGTTTAATTATATAGATCTCTGGCTGCAGACTGCAGTATTTAACAGTACCTATCGATTCGACATCGAAGGATTGCCTACCTTATCCACTAATTTTCACGTGTCCGGTTTTGTGACCCAGGTGCGCAGATTCCGCCGGCCAAAACCGCAGAGCGGCGCAGAGGACCAGTCTGTTGCAATTAGTCAGGTAGGGTCAATTAATTTCATTGCCCTGTTAGGGACAAATTGCAGTCGTTTATGGCTGCGGGCGGATCGTTGTATTGCACAGGCTGCCCCCGTTGTGAATAGGCTCCCCGACTGTTTCCGAGTTGATTTGTGGCTTCGGCTGCGGAGTGTATTAGAGTTAACAGCCGGCCGTTACTCGCACTATAACAGTAATGGGCCCCGGCGTTGTCTTTAACCATCAGTTGTGCAATGCAGCGCGACGTGAATAGTCGGAGAACAGAACTCACCGCCTGTAAAACGGTCCAATACTATACGCGAATAGAAATTATTTCCAGCGAGCTACAGCAAGGCTCTTCTGGTAAATTTACTTTTTACAGTCATCTTTGGGTATTCAATCGCTAGACTATGTAGATTTCATAAGATAAATATCAATTAGGAAATGTTAAGATCCTTTTTTTCAACGAGAAAAAACTTTACCACGAAAATTTCCTCGCATGTCTTCATACTTGCAGTAAGCACTTACTTAACTCATTTTCGTTAGACCATTTTTTTTTCTGCATGGCGAACTCAGTTGGTAAATTCAAGCCCTATATTTACTGCACACCTTGTCTAAGCAAAATTCCATTAAAAAAATGTAGTGACTCAAAAAACGTAATCCAATTATGATATCAAAAATGAGAACAACTCAAATAATTTGGTGATTGTATTTGAATCAGTATTTAAGTGAGCTTCACGTGTCTTTTCTGGACTGGAACATTTATGACGACTCAGTGCATTTGCATAAACACGAACCCACTCTTGTCAGCATTTTTGTCGTTCCCACAGTCCATCCTTTATTAGCATAATTTGCATTCAAAACAGTGTCTCCGCTCAAAACACGCCGATGTTTTCCGTTGTCACCATCGGACAACAGGTCGCTTCGTCACAGAGTTTAAACAATCATCCAAACATCCGCGCACGTTAGACACATCTCGTGCCGTCTCCCACTCCCATACGTGCCGGCTACTATACTCCCACCCGTGCCGTCTGCCATTCCCCCTGCGCCGCCAGAGTCCCGTGTCGCACCCGGTCCGCGGCCGCCCCGCCCGGCCGTGTCTCGATGAATGGGCCTCCGTCGGGCTCTGGTATGATTGGGTAACACGGGAGCCGGGCGGCCGTAATCGCCCCGACAAAAACCGACAGCCGGACGGCCAGCCGGGCAGCCGCGGACCGCGGGGGGCCCAGAAGGCATGCATGCGTTAGACCCTCATTGAATGGAATTGGGAGGATCCCACGTTTATTGAACAATTAATCGCCGGGCTTGGATTGCTGGCTAGTGTGGGATAGAAGTCGGAGAAACATACCAGAGACCGGCCGCATGAAGAAGCGTGGGTTTTGTGCCGAGTAATCAGACTGAATCGAGCCGGCTGAATTCCCAGGAAAATATTTCTTGTAATGACTAGTCTTTGTCCTGAAATCGGGGCAGCATCAGCTCTTTCATTACGAAGATAACAAGATGCATGAATGCCTGACTCGAGGTGAAATCACAAAACGCGTGAAGGAGCGATAAGGTTCATTTCGTGCCGGGTCGCAGAATCAGATACTCCCCATTCTTCACACCTGTGTTGAGTGGTTTCCGATGTTATCTGCGGAATTTCTCACGCTCGCCTCAGAGCCCGCCGCTGTGTCGCAGCCCCGTCGGGCGGCTCGCGGTACTCGGCTTGCATCAGACCGCCGGAAGCCGGGGCGCGGTGAGCTGCGCACTGGCGCACACCTCAATTAGCGTCTGTTGAGTGGGGCGTCACCCCTGAGCCCCGCGCCGCCCGGCCGTCCAGCAGCCCCGGAGGCACCGCGGCCCGTGCCCGCGCGCGGCCGGTTCTGCCGCCCCAGCCCCGTCGACCTCGGCGCCGCCGACGCACGACACCGGACTGCGGCCGCTCCTCCCTCTAATAACACAGCACCGCCGCCGCTGCAGGGCCTCGGCGACTCGCGAGCAGCTCGGAACACAGCCGGAACCGAGCCGCGCCCGGTCGTAACGCGGCCGGCACGCGCGGCACTCGGCGGCACTCGGCGGCGCCCGCTCTCGGGTGGTGCGCACTCGCGCTGGAGACAGTAGGCCACCCGGGAATGCCGCTCGTGGTTGAGAGGGCTGCTCGCGACACGCGGTAGTGGGATTTAACAGTCGGGCCATGCTGCACTCGGGTTTACGACACGCCTTGGATGACTGTCGGTCGGCGGCAGCACGCTGGCCACTGAGGACGAAAGTATACTGAGAGGATTCACCTGTCTGGATTCCACTGCCGGGACATCAGAGAACATTAAAGGAGGGTTACGGACTAGACTTGTTTGATGCGCTGCGCTGGTTTAATGGCATAATTGACTCGCTTTGTTTTAGTACATTGTGCTTCTTTAGGAATTCTTCTCGAATTCCATCGCCAATCCAACTCACTCTAAGTGAAATTAATCCTTTCCCCAGCCTCCTATTTGCGCCGCGTCCCGTGTCTGCCCCGCACTCTGCGCGGCAGCTTGCACGGGTACTCCGCCCCTCCCACGTCCGCCGCGAGCACGGCACGTGGCCGGCAAACGTCGCGTGACCGGGCGCCGTTCAGCTGCCGTGTTGAGCGGCGCGCTGCCGGCGGCCGGCAGACGCCATCGCGTGACTGCCGCCCGTCACCGGCCCGCTGCACGGTGATGACGGCTGGCGGCGGCTGCTGACGGCCAGCGGCGGCGGCTGCTGCCGAAAATGGCGACTGGTGACGGCTCATGGCGGCGGCGGTGACGGCTTCTTACTACCGTCGCACTCCGTACATATAGAAGCGGCCGTCTACTGAAGACGACTCCTGTTGTTGATCCTCTGAATACCAGGGATGCCTGAGGCGGCGATGCAGCTACTGTATGATGACGTCCACTCCCGTCGCCGCCGGCTGGCCCGCCTCGACACCGGCTCACCCCGGGACGGCCGCACTGACGCCGGTAGCGTGCAGCAAACCAAGTGCCGAGAGCTTCACACACACACCCGGCGCTGCCCGCGGCGAGCCTGTGCCCACAACAGCGATTACTCATCGGCGGGCATTATCACCCGCCCCAGATGAGCTACGAGTTGACCGGGGCTGTCCATTACCGGCTGTAATTGGGTGCCCGGGGCCTGTTCCGTATTTTACACCGCTCTGCTTGGAAGTCGGCGGACGCGCCTCGGCTCGGCCGGTGGAAGGAGGTGGAGGATGAGTTAGCTAATAACACTTTATTAATTAGACTGTGCAATCTGCTCTGAATGTGATAAATATGTGAGTCACTCTTCGCTTATAATTTGCTTTGAATGTGAATGAATGTTCTTAGAGTTTCGAACTATAAGAAAGACCTGCATTTATAAGATGTTGCAAATGCGTAATAACATGCCGGCGTGAGGTTCCGCAATATGTTTCCAATGTCACGAGTCGTCTTACAATGGCCTCTGGCCTGTTGCAGGACCCGCTATGCTGGACACGGACTTTGAAGTGGAGGAGCGGCCGCAGCGCATCGCTCTCGCCATGGGCCACGGACACAACGCCCGCTCCGGCTCGCCAGAGTCCTACTTCACCTGCAAGTTCTGCCAGAGGCTCTTCAGGTGGGTGGCCGACAGCCAGCCGCGCCGCGCCGCGGTTTTAAAGGACTTGGCGAATTCCGAAGGTCTTTCCCAGGAGTTGTGTTCGTGAAAGATGGCGTAAATTACACGGTGTCCGACTGGTATTACTGAATTCAGGCTGAAAAGGAAGGGTTGCGGCGGGTCGGGGAGAGGAGGAGTCGGCGGGTCAGGTGAGGTCACAGGGGGCGGGCCCGATCATTGGTTACCGGCGGGGTCAGCCGGCGGTGACCCGGCGCCCCAGACGGCCGTACGTTACGGCCGGTACGGTCCGTCCGTCCGTCCGTGATACCATCGAGCGCCCTCGCCAGACGGAGCCGCGGCCGCCGCGTGCTCACGAGCCCGGCGCCCGGCGAGTTACGAGCCGTTTGTGGCGCGATAACGCGCCAGTTGTCGGCGCGGCGCCGGCCGCGGCGCGGGGAGGCACGGGGGCGGCGCACGGCTCGTATTTTACCTGTCCGTGGGAACGGGGAGCTGCACCCGGCTGCCGCAGGGCCGCAGGAGACGGCCAGGGGTCAGGTGGAGTACATGAAGTTTGAATATCTCTCCGAGTAAGGCAGGAACGGTGCCGCCACTTACTTCGTCTGGAGGTAAACGGAGAACAGGGAAGATGTGGAGGCATGTCGTGAGCTGAAATACGAAAAAGACAGAATACAGCAATGTACCTTCCATTATACTTCCTATCCTAGTGATAGTGTGCGGATAATTGCGACAAAAAAAAACTTCTAAATACAGTTTTTTGTCTTGCCAAAGCGATGTCAAATGAACAAATTTAGATCTAAATTCTAAGCTAAGCTATATACCAAAAGGAGACAGAGACGTCTAAAACGGAAGACCCACCCTGAATCACCCTCATTAGCTGATTCACTCCTTCGGTATCCGGAGTTGATTATTCAACCCCTCCATAGGTCGGGTTAAAGTATCGGTGAGCTACACCTAAATTACTTTTCTTCTTTGCCGAAATCAACAAGAGCCCGAGAGGAAAGGTATGCACTCAAAATCTATCACAACGCTTACCGCACGCGTCTCTGCTTACGACTGCTCTCGCCAACTACCGCCGCCGCATCCACCCGCCGTGGCCGATGCGCCGGTCGGTCGATCACAGAACATACGTTACCGGGAGTTCAAAGGTGGACGCGTATGGCGCTGTAGCTCAGGCGCCGCTCCGCAGCCCGCCGATAGCTCCGACATTCAATGGCCAAACATCAAGGCTGCGGCCGCCGATCGGCCGGCGCGCCGCGCGGCACATCGGTTTGATTGGCTGGCGGCTGCAGAGGAGCGCCCCGGCGGCGCCGCACATACTGCACGAGAGGCGCCGCTTTCTCTCCAAATGGTAGCCTTTGTTGGCCGGGGACGTGGTCACAATGGCTGAGGTTTGATGAAGACAATTAACCGGAGGGTCAGGGTTCGTTAGGAGTGGATTCATAGTGTGCACGGGGAGGGTGACCGCGCAGTGCCCAGCATTGGCGGCCGCTGCGGGCCCACGAGCGGCGCCCCTGAGATGAATACAGAGGTCCGGCTGATGGCGTCGTTTCTAGTCATGGGCTGACGCGATCCGCAAGTGGCCCGCTCGATCTCCGGGTGGGTAACGGCTCAGAGCCCCGGGTCGGCGAGATGGACCGCTGTGCGGTAGCTCATCGACACCGCAGGGGGGCTAGCCGCTCGGTGGGAACCAAGTAATTGAGTTGGAGCACGTCCTAGTGCCCGGATTCATTGCCAGCATGACAAGGTAATGCTAACTCGTCTACTTATTTAAAAAGTTTATTGAAAAAAATAATCAGATTTATTGAATTCCTCTTTCAGTGAGCCAAAGTCAAATTTTAAGTTAATTAATTTTTTTTTAATGTATCGAGTAGTAATTTTAAGGTATTATTTTGTAACCAATTAATTTATCATGGTAGTTAAACAGCGATATCTAGGAATGCCCACTTGCCGTCTTAGTGGACACCTATCTCACCTCAATCGGGAGACAGGTTGGCTGTTGGCAGAAATTCCAGGACGAGATGACTCAGATGAGCTGACAACATGGGCCTCTGCTTTGATCTAAAGTCGCCAGAAGGTCCACAGAAAATGTTAAGACGCTGTGGAACAGCATTGCAGAACAAATGGCAGCGGTTAATTCAAATGTATCTAACCGTATTATCTGATTCATACCGAGTACAGGTATGGATCTGTTAACTGATTATCTTATGCTGATTTTGTAACGTTATGTGACACCCTTCTGGTCCCCTTATCAGCACAGAGCGAGTATTAACTGGTTCAAAGTGCGCTTAAAATTCGCGATAAAATCTGGCAAAGGCTCCTCCAACTTCTGTTCCCACGCTTTTAGCTGAGTTGGAACTCGGTCTAAGATGCCGCAATCTAACACAATCTGACACATATCATGTCTGACATTACGAAATTGGAGCTTGGACCTTTGCTTAGAGAATGCGGATATCTCGTATGCGTGGCTAGTTGAATCATGGTTTGATAACATAGAATCACTTAAATCGTTTTTTGATATCTTTTCTGGGGGAAGGGAGTTGCTTCTAGCTAAGAGTGTCTTACAAATTTCGCAAAATTATTATGAGTATAACTTTCTGAGTCAGGAACAGCAGTAATGCCCCATTAATCACCCCGGAGTAAGCACTCGTGAATCGCCACGGCGTAACGCGCTCCGTTCTCCGTGTTTCAGGAAAGCCTACAACCTGATGATTCACGAACGGTCGCACGACACGGTCAAGTACAGCGCTGACATCTACAAGCTGCGCACCGAGCTGCAGGCGTGCACCCGGCGGGACATCAGGTGCGTGCTCTCCGGGTCACTCCTCCCCTGACCCCGCCGCGCGGTAACCAGTCGATTCTTAAATAGTATCTTGAATGGCATGGCGGCATGGTCTAAAGGTCGTCTGATTTGTGCATGAGATGCTCGAGGCCCCTGAGGCCAGATGACTGATGGTTTGACTGCAGTTGACTGCCGACCGATTCGGCAGCTCGATGGCGTGGCGTTGTCTCAGGTGATTGCTGACTTCTCAGTCCTTCGTATCAGTTCAGTTTCTGGAATGATTTTCTATCTCCCTATTAGTCCTTAGTTCTGTGACATCTATTTTTATCCTTTGTTTATCTATTTATTTATTTATAAACGAAAATCAATAACAAGACAAGCTCACTGACAGGCGAAGTCAGATCTTTTCCAACGGGCTTCTTATAGATAAAAGGTTTAGCACAAAAAAAAAAAAACATTTAGCAATCGGGTTCCCAAGCCGCCCATTACAGCTACTCATTTATCAGCAATACGCTAAAGTAATGCCTATTTCATTAAATATATTGCTCGGGCTGATTTCAGTTCGACTATTTTGTGTACCTTTGAAAACATACCATATTAATTCCTCTTTTGTAAGCCTCAATGATGAACCTCCCAGCGCATCACATGGGTCCAAATATCGACCGACAATGGAACGCGACCTCTCTTTCTGACTGTCACCTTTTCGTCAAGAATGCGCGACCACCGCGCGGGCCACTCTCTCCTAATCCGGGCGGCGTGTCCGTATCACGGGCCCATCTGCTCTCCGGTTGTCTCCTCTGGGGTTCGTCTCTGTCGTCGCCGAGCACACAGCCGACACAGTCTGGCGGAATGGTCCCTCCCTGATCTGCGGCTCAGCCGTCCGGCTGTGCGCCTCTCCAGACAGTCGGGTCAGGACACGTCTCCGCTTCATTGGTAGCTTCCTGAGCTCTCATATTTCGCTAGCCAGTCTACGTGAATATCTTCTCCGTCATCAGGTGTTCGTCTATGTGCGTTTCTCCCTCATTTTTCGTCATTCCCTCCTCCGTTTCTCCTCGTCTCTCCTCCCTCTCTCCTCCCTCACCCTACGTCAGCTCTCCGTCTCTCCTCTTTTCCTCCTACCTCTCCTCCATCCCCGGCTCTCCCGGTGTTAGGTCGCCTCCGCTCGTGTCTGTCGCCGGGCCGTTCCGTCCGTGTAGGCCGGGCGGGCGCCGCGCCGGGCGGGCCGTTTGATGCCCTCCGCCTCCGCTGTAGGTGTCGTCAGCGCCGTGTAAAGCACGCGCCCCGCCGCTCCGGCGCGCGCTTTTTATGGCGCCACCAGGCCGCTCTCGGGCGGCACTGTATTCAATAGGGTTCGGATTAAGTTTTAAAATCAAGATAAAGACGCGCTGTGTTATTCTTTTCCGATAAAATCTCTCGCCGGTTTTACCTCATCTGTCACTGAGCCGTCTTCATCGGTAGGTTTTTGTCTCCGCGACAACAAAAGAGGGCAGAGTGCGAGCAAAAACAGTCCTAAAACGCCACACAGGGCACTCGACTGGGAACAAAAGAAATATTAGCGTCCTGTTATGCTAATGACTTGATCACGTTTGTAATGGAGACGAAAACAGCTTCATCATCCTACGTTCATCTGTTAAATACCGACAAGTTGTTCACGAAATGTGGTTATTAATGACTCGGCATAATTGATAACTTAAAATAAATGCATCCATTACAATATGAGACCGAGGCCTTATGATCGGCAGAGATTAACGACGAATTACTATTCATTGATTCCGAGATGATTTTCACACGCGGCGAATGCGTGCGTCAGATGCGCCGCGCTCGAAACACTTCCGGTCGGAGAGAAAGCTCGGGCGGCCCTTCTCCGAAGACCTCGTCATGCATATTGCGGACGTCGTACGAATATTAATGGTGGTCTAAAAGTGGGATGAGTCCGCACAGTAGCCGGTCGACTCTGGCGCCGCTGTCATTATTAGTCAGCCATTAACATCTTGCGAGCTCGCCGCATCACGCTTAGTGCATTCTTACAAGGCACCATGCCGGTTGCTGCTAGGTCACAAAATATACAGTTACAATACAAATATACACTAGAGCCCACTCTGCCAATAATATTTGGAGCATATTTTGAGCAAAATACCTCGTAAACTTGCCAATAAATAACTTTATTTGGGCGAAATCTATTAGAGAGGATTTGTGGTTGTTAGCCTTAAGCAAAGCCTTTTTATCTAAATACCCGTTCCCAAAACGTTCAATGTCTATACTGGCTTGGTCGCAATTATCGCGTCAGTTTAATTAGCCCCGTGCCGCTCCTTCCAGCATCGGCCGTTCTCCGCTCTCCTCGGCTCCCCGGTGCAGGAACAGCGACGGCCCGGGTCGGTCGGCCGGCCACCCACGGCGGCCGGCCGTGCCCTATGTCAGCCGGCTGACAGTCGGGCTCGTCCCGGCGCCGCGCCGTCCCTCAGTCTCGCGCCGCTCGCTGTCCACCGGCGTGCTCTCTGAGTCGATCAATGGGCCCGTGTGGCCCCACAGCCGGCACCTCGGCACGGTCTACATTGTCACCTCCGACGGTGGTCCGCGGCCGGTGACATTATTCACGTGCGCCCGCCCCCATATATCTGGCCGCTAATTGGTCGGGTCGGCGCGCGATGGCGGCCGAGGGGGTGGATTTACTGCCCGGACAGTTGGACCGTCCGCCGGCCGGTCCGGTCCCTAATGGACCGGTCTCCTCTGTAACCGAGCGTGCCAACAATGGACCTCCCTGGGTCAGAGCCGGCGTGCCCGGGCCGTCAGCCGGGGCGCCCTGTCAGTCCCATCTGGACACCGTCTGATGGGGAGGAACAATACCGCCTCGAACCGGATGTGCTGAAAAAGCCGGCCGGCCAGAGTGGCAACTGCACGGCGCACGTGGCGGCTGCTCTCAGCTGCCCGCCGGAAATGCTTCGGGAGCACTGACTGAGGCGCATTGGCTTATATGACCGCTCTTCTGAGGACGGTTAATTCCGCCCACCCTCGGCGGTGCATTAGGTCCGCCACCGCCGTCGGACTGATCTGTATCTAAAGTAATTGGTTGAAACGCCGACCACCCGTTCATGGGCAATCTGTCGGCCGGTAACGCCGAGACCACACCGGGTCGGCGGGCGTCACCACACCGCGCAGGTGTCTCTGTGATGGAGAGGCTGCCGCGCAGCTTCCCGAACCAGCGCCGCGCGCGCTCAGCCCCTCGTGACTGCTGGACAGACATGTGCTTGGATCCGAGAGCTGGATCTATGATCTCAGTGGATCTCTCGACAAAATAGAGGGGTTGGATCTATGATCCGAGTGGATCTCTCGACAAAATTCAGGGGTTGGATCTATGATCTGAATGGATCTCTCGACAAAATTTAGGGGTCGGATCTATGATCTCTGTGGATCCAGCGGGCAAAAATTTGTGGAGGACCTATGATCTGTATGGATCTCACGACAACATGTAGCCAATGAAACCCTTATCCTACATAATTGTACACCTTACAGTGCAATACAATTGAGATTTATCACTTGTGGACATGGTTATTGGTTAAGACCACTTGTGATCATTAGGTATCATCATTAAATTTGAATTTAAATAAACAACATTTGTAGGGTAACTGTGGGGAAAACGCACCCCTGGGTTAAACGCCTCCCCTAAAAAAATCGTATTTCTTATCGACGGATAGGTGTTTTATCCTGTCTTTCAGAACAGTCAGCTGCTTGTTTACGTAGGTCTCTATTTCCGGTTCTGAGTCTTGAGGAGCAGCGTGGGTAGGTGCTGATGTTGGTTTTGGGTGTTGTTTTTGTTGTTTTTACAGAAGATTCCTAATATTTTGATGCCCTCTTTATATCACAAACCTTGCTATTGTGCACATCACTCAAAACTGCGTTTTATTGTCATTCTGTTGAATATATTATGCTGCGGCGTTAGTGGCGCGTTTTTTGTCAATATTTTGTTGACCGGAAATGGAGTGGATGGGGCAAGACGCCTACTCGATGCATGGGGCAAGACGCCCCCAGTTTTCTGAAAGGGGGGCGTTTTGCACGGTGGTGAGAGTGCAGGGTAGCGCCCTGTAGGTCGGGGCCGAAAAGGCCTCTCCCTGTCCTTTTTTTGCTGATATATCCTAAACGACTGCAGATATCGTCACCAAACTTTCAGGACTCCTCCGGGCATCCATTTTACACATTGCAACAAAATTTTATTCCAAAGGCTATGATAGGTTGACCACAAATGACGTCAGAATGACGTCAAGTTCTGCCATGTTCATCATTTTCTGTTGATAGATGGGGTGGGGGCGCTTTGCACATGGGTGTGGGCGTATTACCCAGGGTATGGGGCAAAACGCCCTTTTGCAAGGGTATGTGAAAACCTTTTTGGGGGGTTAAATACCACACGCAGGTGTCTTTTCTTGGTCTCAAAACGTAGTAAAAAGAATGAGCTACATGATGGTGCCCAAAGATTTAAGTAATCTGTGTTGGGTTGAGTGTCAGAAGGTTTCGCGCTTAAGGGGGGCGTTTTTGACCTATTCACCCTACTACATTTAAAAATAAACCAAGAACATGCATATTGCTACTTTTTGTGACCAATTGTAACTTTTTCATGACAGCACTGATGACAATCTTATCAACAAGCTACAGCCACTTTAATTCAATGAACAAACAGTACAGACAGATGCAGTGGCAGCAGGGCACTGCAGATTTTCATTTTGGTCCCATTCTTTCTGCAACGCCAGTAGGGCTAATGCTAAAATGCCAAAATCTATGGGAGGCACTGTACCCTGGTACCACCCCCCCCCCCTGTTCTGCCGCCTACGGACAGATGTTAGGAAATCAAACCTGGAAGCCAAATAGGTCAGTTTTGTTAAAAATAATCCAGCAATCCACTTCTGCCAGGTATGAAATCCCAATCCAGAATGTTCATATGAGCTATTAGTATGTGCAACACAATTTCGATTTAGTAAGAATAACAACCAACCTCTAATACTTTCCTAATAAAATTACAAGTTCAAAAATGGCATCAACTTCTTCAGATTACTTACTTTTGGCCACTTTTGGCACCAGGTGCCAACTGCCACGTGTGGTGCCATGCTGTGCTTTTGTTATGAGAGAGCCTCCCAAAAAAAGACAAACGAAATTCACAGCTCACGTTTTGGTAATATGGTTTTATTACGTCATTATCGTTTGACCAATGAAAAATCTTCATTTGACCAAGACCGTAATGATTCCAAAAGATTCCCCGTAAAAGGCCCTTTAAACTAATGACGTAAGATATTGTTATTCTTTTGAAAAGTGAATAAAATTAAGATGCAAAGCGCACACCGCTCAAGGCCATGTAATACCATTTCAGCTTACGTTTACGTCATTAAACTCAACGCTACAAAGATGATATTCACAAACAATCGTATCGTAAAATTATGTGAGGCAGAAGAAATGAACATTCTTTAAAAAAAGCTCCAGACTTTTGAATTTCCAGTTTGATTTTTTATTTACTTTCATTATACTCGAAGGTAGAACGCCTAGCTCATTTGTTATTTGAAATGACGTCACGAGTTCATTTCAGATACTGAATTATCATTTTACGGTAAATATCCAAGGCCATTACAATTGATATTTCGCTTCCCATCGCTTCCGCAGGCTGTTGAATATTTTTATACTTTTGTTTATATCTCAGTTTATTTTATCAAATATTTATTTCAATAGATTGAAATACCTTTACCTAACCAAGCCACATGTGTCAGTATCATCTTTTATTGTTTATCAATCAATTGTGGTAGCTGGAAACTGGAAAGCCTCATGGTTGTCTAATGCAAGATCAATGAGATTGATTGTCTTATCAATATCATTATGTAGATTCTAACATGAATTGTGATGTGGTAGGTACCTAGTTATGTATTGTTCATTAGTCATTACTTTGACTTACCTCTATGTTAATTGTTAATGCAAACTTTTCTGTTGGTATGTGAACTGTGAACAATCTTCATGTCACTCAACTCAATTCTCTCAAGTCTCAAGTTGTGACCGTCATGAGCCTCCTTTATTTTGTATTCTGTATAATGTAACTGGATGCCTTTACTAATATGGTCTTTGTATAAGATTGTTTGTTTCTAACCATACTTTGGTATTCATAACTTCTTATGAAAGAAAGTTGTTAACATTTTGAGCACCTATGAGCTATGATCCCAATGGATCTCACGACAAAATTGGGTAGCCAGATCTATGATCCGAGTGGATCTAGCGACAAAATTGAAGGGTCAGATCTATGATCCCAGTAGATCTCTCGACAAAATTGAGGGGTTGGATCTATGATCTGAATGGATCTCGGATCGGGATCCATGGGATCGGATCTCAGATCCATTTTCCGGATCCAAGCACATGTCTGCTGCTGGAAGCTCTATCTGATCATCGGCGCCGCTTCACGACGGTGCCAAAGCAGGAGTATCGTTTCTCAGACTGGTGTTTTCATTATAGGGGCTGGGCGACTTTTAGTGCGCCGATCTGAGCGCAGTAGCCCCGGGTCAGGTCACGGGAGGTCACCATCGGCAGCCATTTCATCCACACCGATCAGATCGTGGTTGCCCGACGACAGGCCAGGCAGTGCGCATATCTTACGGCGAGAGGCCATCAGCGGGTGCCATCTCACAACCCATCACAAAGGTAGCATTGGCTTCCATAGGGTTTTAGCTTCAAACTTTTGCCCATTGTTCAAATCACCGTTCACTTCTCTGAGCCCACCGTTCAGCCCTCCGCCACGCTGTTCCGGCCACCGTTCAGCCCACTGTTCGGCCCACTGTTCGGCTTCGGCGCACTTTCCAATTTTCGCCTACCGTTCAGCCCTTTATTCAGCCCACTGTTCAGCCCACCGTTCAGCCCACCGTTCAGCCCACCGTTCGGCCCACCGTTCGGCCGTTCAGTAGACAAAGGCGTGTCACCGGCTGATGGCGCGATAGGCGTCCCAAGTGCGAGGTAACCCGACAGCGGCCGAATAGAGCCGTGCATCAGGCCGAATAGAGCCGTGCATCAGTCGGTAATTAACTGCCGGCCCGGCACGTCACCGCCGCGCCTCACACGAAGGTGTCCCTCCCTCCCCTCCCCGCCCCTGTCCGACCGTCCCCGCCCCGCTCCGACGCCCACTCGGGTGTCAGAGGACCTCGGACTGGGCCAAATTTGGAGCGGAACACGGCAGGGATAAAAGGCGGCTCAGTGCAGTGGGTCGGGGTTTGAAGTGAAATTTCAGGGACATTTATGTCCAGATGTTTGCGTTCATCCAGTATTTTGATTCGGTAAATAACTCATAACATGATATGAGTTGAAGAAGAAAAAGCAAAGATATACTATGAAAGGCAGTCAATAAAGAAGTCGCAAAAGACAGGCCAATTTACTGCCACAATGACTGTAAAGTCGATAAAATCGAGGCAAACAGCAATCGCATGAGACAACGCCACAGCATTGGTATTGTTTGAACTTTGCCGTTGATAACAAAATAAAATGTGGAGGCATATGCTGATACTGCACGTAACCCTTTACAGAAGATGACTTCACAAACACATGCATGCATCATCATATCTTCCCTCTATATAGTAAGTAGCCTTCCCCCTCTTTGGTTGTGGCTCCTTGCGATGGGCGGAATGCAATCTTTCCGTTGAACTCTTTTAGTTGGACTTTCTCTTGGGATTCTGGTATATGGTTACCAAACTATTATGGGACTCTTTGACTCTGATCTTTGTAAAAAGTTAACTTATTTTCAAGTCGTTGAAATGTAAATCGGTATATTTCTAGTCACTATTCCAACGACAAGTATGTTTTTTATCTAACGCAGTTTTCTTAAATTCGAAAACTCTGATTGTTTAGAAAGATAACCGAGCAACTACTGACCGATTTCCAACTACAGGTTACTCTTGGCCAAAACCGTGCAAGAGGAGAACTTCCAGGCGCTGAAGGCCTGATCTGCCGCCGGCTGCCGACCGTCCGGTACGAGTATCCCTGCGCCGCCGTTACTGACGGAGGTGCCGCCCGCCCGACCTGTGACCGAGCGCCGGCGCCGGCGCCGCCGCCGCCGCGTCCGTCGCCCTCACTGTGATGTCTAGCTAAGGGGTGACACGGGCGCGGCGCTCGTCCGTCGCTGTCGCCGCCCGCGCTCTTCCCGGAACTGCTTCACGCGTGACCTCGGAGGTCACTGGTAGCCATATTGGCTTGGCTAATTGTTTGTAGCGTCTGCGGTTTGAATGACGAGTGTGACTTTTTCTCTCGTGAGAACAGAGTGATGGTAGTGAGAAATGTGATTCCGTCTATGCCAGCGCTTTCTTTCACTTCCGATCAATAGGAGACATCTGTTTACGGCTGCTGCAGACGCGCACAGAGGACTTGTGCCGCTTTTGTTGGTGTAAAAAATGTGCGCAGCGTGCTCGTGGCTCGCTCGGACCGTTAAGAATAGGTAGGTATGCTTTCCTGGCAACTGTCAATATCTTTCATGTGTTGCAAGGCAATCAGTGATGTTGTCATGTTTCAACTCCAGGAATGAGTTGTCTTGGCAGCGTACTCGCGATTAATTAACACCTTGTGTTACCATAGTCATGTACATTTATGCAGAATATATTGTGCCGAGGAACCGACGCGTTTGATTTGGGTGCGCGTAGCAACGCTACTATTCCTGTTGAATGTAGTAAGAACAGAAGAGTATCAAAAAGAGGGCTGCACACATTACAAACCGCATAGATAATATCATTCATGACATCTATGCAAACTGACATAAACGGGTTTCTCGCACGAGGTATAAGCGAATGCGTTAAAGTATGAAATTGATTGCAGTGGTGTGGAATTGATAGCAGACTGGTTAACTACGAGTATTGCACCTGACAGGTTATAGTTGGAGATAATATGTGACAATACGATGGAAGGTATTATGAATTGTTTCGGTTATTAGTTCAAAATACTGTGTTTTGTTTTTCATACAAAACTATTCTTGCGCCATGCCAGCCATGCCTGAAGATTTGATGAAACGAGCAAACAATTAAAATTAAAAAAGGAGTTGAATAGACGACTTAATTTTGTTGAGTGAAGAAGCTAAGTTACCGGATCACAAATGTAATTAAGTCAAGCTTAGGCTACTCCGACAACTAGAAAACGATTAGGTAGGTATATGCCACGCATTAGTATAAGCTATTTTAACCCTCGCATGTGTGCGGCGTTTGCCAGCTTCTAATGTGTAGGGGGGGGGGGGGTCGGTTGGACCCCCCCCCCTTGCCGTTTGGCCCCTGATCGAGCTAGAGCTTCGCGGAAAAAACGAGCGTGTTGCCCGTGACGAGAGGAAGCCGATGATGCCCAATTTTAAGGTCCTAGGTCATTGGTTGACCTTCCAGGTCAGGTCAATGACCCAAAGTCGGGAAAATCGGGACCTGTTAGAAAGTCGTAAAGTGTGGCTGCTAAGGGGTTTTTCGGGGTGCTGATCACGAATATCGTGTTAATTTTGATCACAGATGATGTCTTGAAGCATTTAGACCAGGTCGGGTCAGGTCAGGTCAGGTCAACCAGTAGGCGTCGTGACGGGTATTCGCAGTACGTGTCAACCGCCTCTGACAGCTTCGTAACATGATACGAAGTCACCAAAACTACTTCGTAAATGTTCAAATGGTTGCTAAATTCGAATTCAGCTCCAAAAACTAGCCTAGAAACATGTAAAACTCGAAAAAGTGACCCGAGGTCACCCGAGGTCACCAAAGGTCAATGACCTGACCTGACCTTCAGGTGACCTTGACACACACGGGAGTAACATCAAATCACATGTTTGAACGTTTGAAACCACGAAAAGCTTGCAAACACGCGGCTAGTGCGAGCCGACATACGCGAAATCGCGATTCCGGCCAAACATGGTCTCGGAAAAGAGGTCACCAAAGGTCATTTGGGTCAGGGTCATGAAATTTTCAGGGTAGGTGTAAAATTGATCAATGCGAGGGTACTGAAAGTTTCGTCGCGCTCGGCCGCTTTTTACGCGAGTTATTCGCGAAAAACCATGGGGGGGTCCATCCAACCCCCCCCCCCCCTACACATGCGAGGGATAAGCTACTATAAAGTAATATATCATTAATATACTACCCCGAAATTAAGTTTACATAACTCGGTGACATTGGGCCAAGTGCCCCACCTCACCAAGTTAGGTTAACTTAAATTCGGGGTAGTATTTTTGTAGTTACGGAGTGGGGTAGTTTGGTATTTTACCTCAAATTGAGGTTACCACACTTCGTGAAACTGGGCCAGAAGTGTTTGAAGTTAATAGAACCGGTTACACTTGCGTTGCTAAAAAATACAAAACCATCATTATGGTCAATGCTATTTCAGCTAATGTAATAACACTTTAATGAGAAGTGGACACAAAACAAGTATTTGATGTTGTTACTCTGAATAGCTTCATTTAGGAACATAACCAGTACCTATAACGCCTTTTGGGGCGACTAACGGAGCGAGCGAGAGGGTGGGCCTTGCACGTGCGAAATTGCAAGGGGGTACCTCCAACTGACTTGTGCACGGCATCCTACTAACTGGTCTCCAGCGATGTGCCAAATTTGAGCACAATCGGCCCAGCCGTTCTCGAGATCTGGAAGCGGCACCCTGCACGTGCGCACGTGCAAAATGGGTCCCAGTTCTGACTTGTGCACGGCACCCTACTAACTGGTCCCTAACCGTGTACCAAATTTGAGCGTCATCGGTCAAGCCGTTCTCGAGATCTGGAATCGACCCCTGCACGTGCGCACGTGCTGCAGCACCCCAACCTTGGTACATGGATATGCATTGCCTAGTGGGTGCCTACCTACATGCCAGCTTTAGCGCAATCGACCCAGTAGTTACCGAAATATTGCAACTATTACAAAAATAACACCTCTTCGTTTTGCACGTGGCACGTGCATAAGGGGTCACTCACATGCATCGGGAATAGTCCAATACTTGGTAGAAGGAATGAAGCTACCCTAAAAAATTACCGCATGTAAATCGGTCAAGTGGTTGCTGAGATATAAGCGTCTCAAAATCGTGACCACGACCGGCCGGCCGGCCGGCCGCTCATACTCAGAAATTTCCGTTAATCTAAGGAAAGACTCCGCTCGCTTCGCTCGCTCCGTAATAGCCGTTTTCACGACAGGCTATCCGGCGAATGCACCTTATATGACCAAATCTGCACCTAATTTCTTTTACAGCAAATATCTTCATTTTATGAATTTATTTCAGTGTTTTAATCGATGATGCTCTCTGATAATATGACAAAGCAGGCATATAAGCAATTGTGCAACCATAGCTGATAGCTGCTAAGAGACACACTGAACCTGATTTGACCAAATCTGCATCTAATCTGTACCAGATGTGCACCAAATGGCCGTCGTGAAAACGGCTAATATGGAACTTTTCGACCTCCTGCGAATCTCAAGCGGGCAGTGGTGGAGTTTTTAGGTTGATTGACATTATATGCCCCGTCTCGTTGACCGAGTGGTGCCTTTACGGTAAACAGAACAGTGAGCACACATAAAAGGAGCTGTAAAAACAAAATCATAATTTTTCGTGAGCCTGTGGAGCAGTCTCACTACATCCCCGTAGCTGGATACGTCCATTGTGGAGATGATGCCCGCTCGCAAATAAATCTAGGACCTACATACCTACATGAGGTATGTACCTACATGTATTTGGGCAACTGATGATGAGATCGCTGCTTTTTTTTTTTTCTCTCTCTCTCTCTCTCTCTCTCTCTCTCTCTCTCTCTCTCTCTCTCTCTCTCTCTCTCTCTCTCTCTTTCTCTAAACTGAGCCAATACCTACTCTGGTCCACATTACACTATCTTTCTAGTTGAGGTTTATCTGCCATTGGGTCTAGAGTGCAGGGATAAGGATATCTTTTCCAAGCGGGTTACTGAAAAACCGAGCGACGAAGGAGCGAGGTTTTTCTGTAACACGCGAGGAAAAGATATCCGATCTTCCACGAGTGAGCCATGAGGAATCCTATATCTTTCTATGTTGAGGTTTATTCTTAATTAAGAAAATAATATATTTAAATGCATTCATCCATGTAAAAATAGATTCAGAGTAGTTTGTTCTTATTTCATAAGTTTCATCCATAAACAACCATTAAAAATGTCGTTCGGTTATTGACCCATCATCACTTGAACTCTTGATTTTTCGTTATGAACCCTCGAGACCTTATCTTTGCATCTCAGAGGGATGCAGAGATAACAAATTCTTATCTCTGCATCTCAGAGGAGTGCGAGATAGAAATATCTTCCATTCGGAGCCATGAAGAATCCTCTATGTCTTTGCTTGGATTCGGACGTTCGCGCTCGATGATAGCGACATTAAATTAATTCGTTTTTCTTCAGACTTCAGTTGAATACAATTACATACACGGTTATTACTCATGTTATTATGTTATCTGTTAGCTGAAAGGTGAAGTATATACTCGTAGATCCGTATAGACCGTAAAACTTGTGAATGGCACTGATCGTCATTATATAGGCCTGGCTGCTAAGAGCGATTATTGAATTTTAATGATAACGCATCATTGTTCTACAGCTTTCAATTCAAGCGAAGCTGTGCGGATATGTTACCAAACATAGTTAATATGTTATCTTGCATCATTCATGTCTTCGCATTTCAATGACCTGTCTGGACAGTAGCAGTCTCAATCCATACGAGCCACCACTCGCTGTGCGTAACTATAGAGCCTTGACTGTGTGTGAGCGCGTCTCAAGGTCACCAGACGCCCCGGGCACTCTGACCCGAGCGCGAGGCAACCTGTGATTGGCTGTCGCGCGGGGACAGCTGGCACGTGATCCGGGCGATAGGCAGGAAGGGGACGGATGCCGAGCTATGCAAAAGCGGGCCTTTGGGAAATAGCGAGTGCCGATATGTGTTTAACGCGGTGGATAACTGTTGAATCAGTACATCAAAGGAGGCCCAGCGTCACAGGGACGATCACTCACGCCAGGAGCTTCTCAACCTAGAGGACTTCTGACAACGCACGAAGGTAAGTACAGGCTCGTCTTACTGCGTAATATACTTTTTTCTAACAGAACTGACAATTACTGGAAGGCTTTTCGATTGGGTTTATCATTGTATACATTTTCCGCCTAGTTTTGTGGCAATTTACAAAAGCTTAAATTTGGCACCCCAAACAAACTTTTGCTTTTTGCTGCCACACTCTATGTATAATGTGCTTGATTTTCGATTGGGTCTATTTATAATAGACCCAATCGAAAGAGTAGAGCATAGTGCGACTCTGTGTTATGAGTTCTGATCGATTGATAACAACGCCTTCGAGTTATTAGGGGAAGTTGGGGCAATGCCGGAGTTGGGGCAAAGCCGAAATTCGAGATATTTCGAAAACCGTAAGACATGGATGCCACCTGTCAGTCAGTGATGCTCTGAAGCTTAAGTGACTACAATTATCGCATGTTTGTTACGAGTCGTCATTCGGAATACTTCGGCTGTGAGGGCGCCAAGAGCGTTTTCAAGGCACGCGTTCCTACTTCCTTGTACTACATGCGCCTTTGAAGCTGCATTTCTTACTCATTATGCTGCCGTTTGTCTGGCCAATTCGGTCAAGAAATCTTCAGCATGTCTTTGCATAAGTGTGCTGCCTATTTGAACTTTATACGGCACGTTGAAAAGTTATGGGCCTGCAAATGAAAGTATGGCTGGCTGGGGTAATGCCGAAAACGTGCAATTACGCACGTTAAGGCACGCTACGTGGACTTTACTGCTGTAGAATAGCAACGCGAATTTTTAGTCACACAAATAACACTTTCAACCGACACAACGGCCTGCTACCTATAAGGAATTATTTACCTGGCATTTTCTTATTATATCACACAATTATAACTTCCAGTGTGCACCAAGCGTGCTCAAGCTCTTAAAACGCGTGTCAGCTTTAATAAATTCTGGATAAAGTTTGAGATAAAGTGGCAAAACATCAATGTCGGCATTCCCCGTAGATCATTTCTCCCATTTTCGGCTTTCCCCGCAGTCCGGGGCAACGCCGAAAAAGTCACTTCTTTGATATTTTTAGTTTGTGCGCTTAACGGTATGCGAATTCATCAAATGCGCCTGGTATGTTTGAAAGGCAAAAGACTGGCCTCTCGAATGACGCCAACAAGAATAGCTTATGTTGTCTACCTTGCGTGCTACGGGCGTCAGAAAAGAAGTATTCGGCGTTCCCCCAACTTCCCCTAATGGTTCTGTCAAAAAGAAGAATACCAACCACGCAGTGAGACGAAGGCCGTACCTTACTGCTGAGATGCAATCGTTACTCTCTGACCTTCCCTTGCTCTTGTGCATGAGTGTCCGTATAGGGTCCTAGACAGTATTGGTGGCTGGTGCCATACAGAAATTTACTATAGTATAGTCATAAGTCCCAAAATGATGACGTTAAAATGATGACATTGATTGACATTGACATCAGTAATGTATTTATCTATGATGGGAGTTGGCGATTTTACTTTGCAAATTTAGTGGCCAAAATGTTGCACTACAAACATGAAAGCGTGGTATAAAATAGATAATCAAAAGCGTGTAGCTATTTTTAACCGAACAGCTTCACTACCTATGATCCCGTAATAGCGGTTTCTTTAGGGCCGATACCGAAAAATCACGACCGGCGCGGTCCAGGCGGCGCTGTCAAACGATAACGATAATTTCCCGTTTTCTCCTGATATGTATGCCACTGGCACTGGCACAAGCATTTGTTTGGTCGGCGCAATTAAAATAAGCGATTTATTAGCGCCATCAAAGACGCCTGGGCCTGCGGAGGCGGTGCGGTGTGCGCCTTCCCACGGTCGCGGTGGCGGCGCGGGTGAAATACGCGCCACCGGCCCCTCCCCCGACACCGGTATACGGGCCGCAGTGACCTCGTTCACCGGCCGGGCCCGGCCCGACCTGGCACCCGGGTCATCTCCCAGCCTCCGCCGCGCCGGTCCCCGCCCACCGGCCCACACGAGTCTGGCCGTCTGACCTTGGACTGGGGTGCAGTATGGAGAGGTCAGACAGGAGGACAGGATCTTGGGTGGTGAGAGAGGCGCTGCGATGATTGAGCTGGCTGTTTGATACATTGGGCCTGAAATTAAATTCAGGAGGCAGTATTTTGGAATTCGTCTGTCTAGGAATTGTTAGAAAAGACACTGCTAAGGCAAGATCATCACCAGAGTTTGAAGACATAGTTATGTTAAAGTTTGAAGAACGCAGTTATGGTCGTATAGCTACAAAAATCCGGCGGTGAAAACATAATTACCATTGCCGATAAAAAAAATATTTATAGTAGGTAGGTGGTAATATAAATCGCCAATGAGAGAGTGCTTTTGTTAACGGGCGTCCTCTTTGACTTTGATGAACGGCAATTTATGATATAGTCTCTTCAGTGACTATATTCAGTCTCTACATCGAACTACCTACCTTTTCAAAACTACCTGAGTTTGATTGTTACATCTTTTATTCCGAGAAATGAAATCTTTGCATCCACGATAGCTCTAAAAAAGTAACGTTTTCTAGTGTAACCAAATTGTGTGTCATAAGGCTTCCTTCACGATGGAGACACCGTGGGAAATTCAGCAAACCGTGCTCTTATTGGATTACACGAACGCATGCATGCATGCCGAGATGTCACAGCCTCATGTCGGAGCCATGTCTAATCACGGATTACTTACCTTTGCGTTTTATCGCACAGCTATCACGGTAACTTGTTTTATCAACCTTTTCATCAATGAGTATGATGAGACGGCGCATAATAAGTAGGTGCCAGGTGACAGGCGACTGTGCACAAATCTCCGACATTTCGGTCATTGGTGGTTTGTTACATGTGCTCTGAAAACTGTTAGGCATGGAAAATTTACACGAGCAACATCCCATGCGTAAAATTTTCCCACATATTATTGTATATTATTATCCCTACTTTATATTATATTGTGCATTTCAGAATGCTCAATGAAAAATGAATTGTTGGTGCGTTAGTAAAAAGGTTACAGAAGCGTCATCTCGGCTCGGTCTCTGACTCGTCTAGAAACCATCCATTCTACCCCTCAATATCGCATCGCTCCTAAAACACACCAAGCCGTCTGCCGGACCCCCTCGTCTCCCGATCTGCCCCCCCGCACCCCCCGGTACCCCGCGCCGTTCCGCTGGCTGAGCAATAACCTGAGCGGCGGATGTGACCGCGCGAACCGCTGACACACGCCAGCCTTGATCAGTTCAACAAGCGAGAGATGGTCAGCGCGCGCGCCGCCGGTAAAAACGTGTGAACGACCGAGCGAGATGCTATCCGCCCCGCAGTCAGCCCCGAGTCAGGCTGCAATGCCCAGGTTCCGGAGGTCAGGCGCTGATTTGCATTTAGAACTAAAGCAAACAGGGACCATCGATAGTTGTGACTGTTTTTGTCTGCTCGGGCTGGCGGCGAGGCAAAACAATAATTCTTCGTGTCAATCATGGAAGAGGCCATCAGTCATGAGCGTGATTACCGGCTGTGAAACGGGCAGACCCGTGTTGAACGGCCGGACCTAGTGAAACGGGCAGACCGATTAGAATGGCTGGACTCGGGCCGCGGAACGGGTGGAACTCGTACCGTGAAACGGGGGCCTAGAGATGGGGATGTGGTCTGTGGGAACCGCACAGAAAAGTGGAGTGGGAGGGGATCGAATAGATGATTGGCGCTCACCAAGGAGCATTCGTTTCTCCCTCGGAACGGCCGTCCCGGCTGCTGACTGAGCTGTCACTGCCGGTCCCCGCTGCCAGCTCGGCGCGGACAAGCTCCGTGCGAACTGAACCGGCTTCGCGCGCGCGGCGGCCGCGGCCGGCTCGCGTGACAGACGGTATCGCGCGCGTTGACAGCTCGACAACACGTCTCAGTGGGACTGAGCCGCCGTCCGGCCGACACTCAGCCGCGGTCCCGCTGCCGAGGCCGCCCGCCGCCGGCTCAGCTGCAGCTGATAGCGCACTTTTATCATACGAGAAATTCGCCATACCGGCTGTGAATGCTGTTTCTGAGGTTTCGTCGTCCACTTTTTCCAGTTTGAGCCTACATTGAGGCGGCAGAGAGGACAAAAATGGCGTTGTGCGAGATAACAGATTCTGAGAGAGCGGTTAATGGAATACAATCCGGGCGCGTTATCCGCTCCCATTTCGATTCGTAATCTGGAAATCTAAAAATGAGCTTTGTCTCATCGGGCCGTGAGGGCGAGAGTGCCGTCGGCTTTCATGTGGCCGCCGACCACCCAGGCGCGCCGGGAATGTGGGACGGTGGACAGCTCGCGGCCGGCGCCGCGCCGCGTGCCGTGCGGCTCGTGCGCGCGACCACGCGGCACGTGCAATAGCCTCGGGCGGGTGGCCATGTGAGCCCGTGCGCCGCGGTCCACACTGGCTATAAATACCACATACCGAGCCAATTCCTCGGCTCCAGTGGAGCGGCTTCTGTCGGCGGCGGCACTTCAGAGCAGGCCATCAGATGACCGCGGCGCCGCAGTCTGAGCCATCCGCGGCATGGCCACAATGTGGTGACAGGTCACAGGTCACAGGATGGAGGGGGAGGGGTCGCGTCGCTGAATGTGCAGTGCGCGCCGGGCTCGATTGACTCGTGATCGGTCGGCTTACAGTCAATGGAGCCGTGGCCCGCTCTATGAGCAAGGTTACTCACAGCATCATCGGGCTTGGTGAGCTGATTTACCATGCCGATCACGCGTTCACTATCATACTTCCGGGTCATCTCTTTGTTTTTCAAATGCCCGATCATGAATGGAAACATATTACCGGTCATTGATTGGAGGCCGGCTCGACTGGCGCTGTGGAATGGCCTACATCAATTCGCGGGCGCCCTCTAATATCTGTCAAACAATTATCGACCGCTGACAATGCACTGGGAGTCGGTCAGCGGAGGACCACACAGGGGACTACCCCGGCCGGCCGCCCGGCGGCCGCCCTCCCGATGCACCGGCGGCGTGCAAAGGCGGCTCGGCGGCGGCCTTTTTACAGCTCCGGCCGACGCGCCGCCTTTTACGGCGCTCCGATGACTCCCACGTGCGATCGGCGCGGCCTGAGTCAGCCGAGAGTCAGCCGAGTCAGCCGAGAGTCAGCCGCCTCTGCGCCGACCGTGTGGGAAACCGACAAATACCATAAACCACCGCCTCACATTTCCCATTCACAAAAACGGACAGATAAAAAGGCTATGATTAGGGCTCTGTACAGGTGGCTACATGCGAGCGTTTAGTACCATATCATAATCGGCGTGACCTCTGACCTGCGGGCCGCATTCTCACGAGCGGCGCGGGTGTGCCCTCGGCTGCGGTGGGGAAGGGGAGGGAAGGGAGGGCGGCGGTAGGGTTACTGGGTGTTGGGAGGACGCACGCCCAGCCGGAGATCGAACGCCAATAAGGACAGGTAGGGGCACGTGACTCACACAGCTGACTCAGGTGAGACTCTGACTCTGACTCGGTGGCACAGACACCACGAGCGGTTGTAGCACGTGAGAAATGTGTAGTTTGAGGTGATATGTAATAAGATTGAGGGATATATTTAACCAGCAATGCATCGAACTGCTGCCTTCAGTTACTTCCGTAATGATACTGCTCACAGATATTTACTCTGTATGCAATACTTTATTTAATTAGGTACTTACTACCTTACTGATTTACTTTAATTTCTTAAAGGTAGTGTGCCAGCTTTCCTGGACCGTATGGAGTTAATGGCCCAGATAAGGAGAACCGGATTTTTAGAACTTATCCATACCTTCAAAACTCATGGAAACGTCTTAAATTCTTCAAATTTTGAGTACCCCAGTGTGAAATTCGCCCCGACGGGTTGTCGGTCGTACCCCAACCACATTTCACACCACTATGAACAATAAATGCACACACTGAAATCGCTATTACCGATATGCTCATCCAATCAAGTTTCGATAAACCCGTTCATCGTCAGCTCCTGCGGTTTCGAACACGCCTGTTAGGTGGTGCGGTAGACCGCGCCCAAAGCCAGGGCCCCGGTAACGTGAGGTAGCCGAGTCAGGGCAGCGTGCGCTGATCCAAGCCGGAGCCGCGCGTCCTCCCGGTGTCATGTGATAGCCCGGGGCTGCCCGCGGGGATGCGGTAGACCGCGCCCAAAGCTGCGGCCCCGGCTTGGGTCAGCGCACGCTGCCCCGACTCGGCTACCTCACGTTACCGGGGCCCTGGCTTTGGGCGCGGCTTCTGCTCATACTTTGTGGTGCGGTGGTGGTGCGTCGGGCTGCGCGCTCTGACTTCGGCCAAGAAAAATGCGTCAGCTGATCATTGTCATTTCTGCCACTTGCGTGTGGTGAAATGGGGTCATAACTTATGAGACGGCTTTTTCACATCAATTATTTTACATAAAATCATATTTCAAACCATAAATAATGTTCGACAGCCAAATAAAAGAAACAATACCAATACAGGCTTACAGTTTAAGGCTCGACATTGTGTTGTCTACGATTAGACAGCTGATAACTCATTCCCGTACGTCGTAACACTATAATGACCTTTGCTTATTGTCACATGTGCGCCGCATTCGCGATTGTTGGCGACGCCTGTTTGCAGGTGAGCCCACTACAGTTGTTATACATATCGAAAAACCGATAAACTTTTAGGCGAAAAAGGCACTATTCCAGGCCCATTTTTGATTTTTTTGCGATATTAGGTAAAAACAGAAGCTTCTTATCCTAGGAAAAATAAAATGGGAAATCTTTCAAAGGTGGCACACTACCTTTAAGGTACTTCCGTAGTATTGCATGCATATTTTTACTCTTTGCGAAGACTGGGAAGCAATGTTATGTCGTTAACTTAGCAACTCAGGTACAATTGCAGAGTCATTGCATTTCTTGAGTGCAACAATAAAGCCAATCAAATATGTAAATCATTCATATTTACTAACTAGTACCGAGTGTTCTAATGGTACACTTTACATGGTATACTATATGGATGCAAAATACCTCATATCCCACTAAAAGGCATATCCCACTTTCCACAAATTATTTTTTCCCACAGTTTTAGAGTTTGAATGATCGGAACAGAAAATAATGTTTTAAATATAATAGAAAATAAATAATGCTTTAAATGATTGGAACAGAAAATAATGGGTAGATGCAAGAATAATTTGATTTTTGCATAGGAACAGCTATTTTCCATCTTTGGTAGAGGCTAGATAGCATTTGCAACGGAGCTGATTAATCTCAGGCAGCTTTTGCCAAATTGTCAGGGAACTCAGATTTGTTTTTCAATAGAAAAACACAATTCTAAAGAATAGTGTTTTAACTATTGACAACAAACCTTCGGTTACGCATGGCCCACTCATATGGCCTAGCTCCGACCAACTGCATGTTGATTGGCTGACGAGTGCAGTGTCTGCCACAGGTGGCTGCATTCTTAGCATTTTTTCCGTAAGGGAAGCATTCCTGCGTAGGGGAATGATTTCAGAACGAGAAATGAAATATCTTTGCCTATTAGGGTGATCATTGCGGCCGTAAGAGCTCCTGATTTGCGCTGGTCTCAGCTCAAGCTACCCAATTGCAACTTAGTTCAAAACACCATGTTCAAAGTGGCATATTTCTTTTAATGTACTCAAAAGTGGCGTGTGATTTTTTTTCTGTTTCCGGTTTCCTTTTGTTTTCTTATGTTTCGTTTGCTTCTGTCATTTCTTCTTTTTCAGAAAAAAATGATAAAGTACGTCACTACATATCTTTCGAATTAGCAGTTTTATTGAGTGACAACTATCGAGTGACAACACTATCAGTCATACAAAATGCAGGTGCACATTACGTATACTTCCATTGCTCGCATTTTCACACAAGCACAGTGATCAGTGTGTTTTTTTGGCATCTATTGAATTTCTCGGGGTCACTTTTGTCATGAGAGTGGGTGATAATTCCAAACCCTTTAACCAATCTTTTCCCATCCATTGCACCAATGCCGATCAAGCAGTACCTACATTTTTATAATAGGAAAAATATAACTCATTCAAATTTCAAATGCAACAGGGAGCTCTGTTTAGTCGCTCATCGTTAAATCGTTCGACTTGACGCCATTAACCCTATTCCTGGCGGGCTCCGCCGGGACAAGAAACTGGCGGGGGGGGGCCGATTCGGCCCCCCCCCTGAGATCTCGAGAACGAAGCAAGATAGCGACAAGCGGTAAACGGCATCGGATACGCACGGCCAAGATCTACAATTTTTACTAAGGTCATTTTCAGGTCAGGTCAAAGATGACGTCACAGGGGTCGAAAAAGTCAAAATGGCGGCGCTAGATATGGAGAGAGTTTTTCTCGAATAACTTTCGAATTAGTCAAGATAGGAACAAACTAAGGGCATGATCGTGATCCTCTCGTCAATCCGCATCGAATGATATATATGTTGACCTCGAAAGGTCAAGGTCAAAGGTTGACCTCAGGTCACGTGACCTCGAGGTCATCATGTATATCATTCGATGCGTCTTGACGAGCTGAACACAATGAGACCATCCACGCGTCTGTATCTTGTCCCTGTACGGAGTTATTGGCCAAAAACCTTTGGTGACCTTTGATGACGTCACATGACCTCACAGCTGCCCAACAGCAAAACAGACCTCAAGGTAGTGAAGGTTGATCGTATATGAAGTCATGTATGGTATATGGGGCCATTCCGACCCGTTTTAGTGGTAAAAACAGGGAGTTGATTTTTCCCCCATTGACTTATAATGGGGAGGTCGCGAAATTGACCTGACCTTAGGTCACCGATATCAAAATTCCGAGATATACAAATTGCACATACTGGTACCCTAACTAAACCCTGAAGAGAAGAAATTGATCGGTCAAAAACTCTAGCTCTGGCGTGATTGCAAACTTTTCTGAGGTAGGGTCACCAAACCGCCTCTGGTGACCTGACCTGAGGTCAGATCAACTCAAAATTTTCAGACATGTTGCGTAGAAGCCTTTTAGGAAAAGTCAGAAAATTTGAGCTTCCTAGCTCAACGCGTTTGGGAGAAATAACCAAAAAACCTCAGGGGGGGGGGGCTCCTGAGGCCCCCCCCCCGCCAGGAATAGGGTTAAATGAACATTGAATCTCATTGAATCTCGACATCCTATTATGCTATTTTTGTGGCTACACATTATTATATACCTATTATTATATTCCATAAGCTATTAATGTCCAATTCGGAATTCGGTGGCTAGGCAGCAGGACAATATTGGACAATCACTTCAAACTTGCAACAACTCAGCATTTTTTATTAAGTAATTGTGCATGGAGTTGATTGGCGAATATAGAGCTCTCTCAATATTTACTATACTCTTGGCTGGTAATAAAACATAAAAAGCAAATAAAAATAACCGTGATACCTATGTTTACATTGTTGATTGTTGGCATAGATTTCGGACATCTTTAGACAAATAGCTGGTTTGGACATTCCTTTTTGGACGGACAGTCGACGAACATACCGGACATTGGACAGACCTTGGACATGCATTTTATTAATCTTGTACCAAACGTATAGGTGCCCACCTCCCTAGGTATCCCTAAAATGTTTTGTAGAGCCGACTGGGTCGATACCATATGACTCTGAAAAAACGGGCTTCTTCAGTTGAAGCCTCCTGCCTGAAGGCAGCAGTGGCAGCCAAAACGTGGATTTCAGAGAAACAAACAGATACCCTCAAGTCCATTTGGATTCATTCTCGACTTCTCGAGAGACGGAACATTGAGACGGTTCACAGGTAAATTTGTCGATAGGTGTTTCAGCGCCGGTCCCACAGATGGCAGCACCTACCGTCTGCCGCCGCGGTCCGCCGGCACCGCTCGGAGCCCGCACCGGAGCCACGTCCGCCGTCTCCCCGCAGTCGGAGAGCGCTGCTCGGGGTAGAGGGGCGCACAGATGGCGGGGAGGGCACACCGACTGCCAGACTCGACTGCAGTCGAAATGCACATACATGTGGGCGGGGACATAAGTCAAATGGGGGTTGACATAAATCAACTGCGTAGGTGATTTAGGCATTTAATAACATTGAAAAATTGGTGTCATTATTGCTTGATGCATGTATGCCATTAGGTTTAATTATTTTCATGATATTCCTGCAAAATATTTTTGTACGTAGTCATATAGATTTTTGTTTTATGACCTTTCGGTCAAGGGCATTAGCCAAAACATATCCAATATGACAATGTTATACGCGTAACAAATGTTTGTAACATTGCATTTTAACGCAATGGTATCATATCTGGCTTTTCTTGGGTACCTTCTTGTGTAGTGTGTACCGTGTGATCGAAATCTCCTTTATATATTCAAGAGCTTCAAAAACACTCTAAAATTATAGAAGGTCGTTGAAAACGGTAGCTAAATAAATTGCAATTTTTACAAACAACCACCGCTTCCTTCATTCAAAACGTAAATAACATATAGTACATATACGCATAATACAGCATGGGCATTGGACAATGGACAGTATACTGTTTGGCTTCCAAACCATGAAGGCCAAGGCCCAAAACTACAGTCCGCAAGTATAGCACTACACATTAGTGCGATCGGCAGAAGCATAAACAATCTAATGCACTTTTAGGTAGCAGAGAGGGTCATAGGCGCGGGAGCCGGGGGGGGGGGCAGTGGGGGCAGCTTGCCCCCCCCCCCCCAACTCTGGGGCCGTGGGGGCGCTGCCCCCACAGCTTTGAGACGGAATACCACACTTTTTTTGCAAATGTTTTCTTTTTTGTTGAAAAAGCCAAGGGATGAAAAATAAGTGGCCTAAAACCGGTGAGAAAACTAGATTTGGGGGTACCCTAGATTGATCTCTATTATGGTGCCGCAAAAAAGAGAAGAAAGGTAACATTATGAAAGCTAAAGAATCGTTAGTAGCCCCGAGCTGAATTCATATTAGTATTGTAGGATCGCCCGTATAAGTATAATTATAAACTAACAGTTGCCCTAACATGTTATTTCAACTCGCAATTCATGTCGTAAAATGCTGCTTATTAACATTTCCATGGGAATCAGTTGGTATTCTGCAAGATCTTTAGAGGAGCATCCCACGTACAGGTCTCGCCATACGATGGAGATACGATCAAGGAACTTACTCTCGTTTTTGTGCAACTTTGCTGCTCTGTTAGCAATAAGCTCTGCTAGTTAGCTATTCACATCTTCTGTAGCGCGCTCATAAGTTGTAGCATGCCGAATTTTGATTCACCCTGTTCATTAACCCATGCAGTGGCAAACGAACAATAACCGATAAGATAAACAAGACCGGAATTGAGGATTAAAATGCCACAGTCAGTCGTTTTACATTAGCCTTGGGAGGCTGGTCCAGCCTTGGCGTAACAGCCTCATCCGTTACACATCGACGCCTAATGGATGGCATTAATTAACATTGGCATTTCGCTGACGAACGTCCTGTGGCTGCAGCTCTGACAAACAGACATGGACACATACACGCAATTAGTGTTGGCGGCACGCATGGCTGACCGGCGAGGCATGTCTGCCGTCATGCAGCATGAGAGGGGCGCAGTGGAGCGTGCGGAGTGACACGGTCCGGCGGCCGGAGCCGTGTCACGGGCGGGCGGCTGGCATCTCAACCAGCTCGGACATGACTGGTGGATCTGCGCAGACCGTCAGAGAGCCGCGGCTGATTCGCCGGCGAACCTGCCAGCGCAGCGACATCGGCACAGAGAGAATTATTCATTAGAGTGCAGAGTTAGCTTGCGTTGGGGCTGCAAATGCAAATTATCTTATAGGACTGCAGCCTGTTCGTCTCCTAGTCCGAAATTGCTTTTTCTTGATCATCTGCACTGCTCGATCCTGAAAAAAATGAGTAAAGAATGGAGCCAAGCCTAACTCAAACAAGGCCCTCTGGTATTGACGAGACGACCTGTTGAGGCGTGGTTCGTTAGCCGTCCACGCTAACGGCGCGTCGTTTGGTGGCCGGTGATGGGCCGGGCCGCACCCCATCCAGCGCAGGGAGCGGCGGCCGAGTTCGGTGGGCCGCACGACCCCGGCTGATGGTTTCACGACCGGCACCTCCTCGTGACCGGCCCGGCCGTCACTGATCGGCGGCCGGCGTCTGTTAGATGAGAGGAGCCGGCCACCCGGAAACAACAGCAGAGGGAGGGCAGGACGGGGGGCAGGGTGGCCGCGGAATGTGTTCAGATCGGCGATGGACAGGTCAGGGTGTGAATTTGGCTTCAGCTGGGCACGAAACACTTCATTGCTGGTAGTTCTTATAGTTTGCCTCATTTCTTTGTCCTTATCAAACATGCTGTTATTTGCTTTTAACCAGAATTGCGAGTTCATGGTCCATTTCGCATCCTGTCAGAATCAGCTGCGACCCAGCGCATGGCTTGTGCCGCTGGTCCATCAGCTCATGGAAGGCTTCACTGAAAGGCGGGTGGGTCGAGGAGTGCCAGCCAGCCGAGCCGACTGTCAAGGTCACTGCCGCGGGCGGTGGGAGGTGGGAGGAGGAGGGGCAGAGGGCAGAGGAGGAGGGTCTAACCGGTTACCGGGCGAGACGAGCCGTCCCCAGCTGGGGAGGTGGGGCGGTGATGCGTTCAGAAGAACTACTAGAAGATCTCGAGGAGCGGCAGGCTTAAAGATTATTAGACTATTGGTTTCGCATTTTTTTGCAAGGGAAGTTGCAATTTTCAGCATGCTTTGCCTTCAGATGAGTCGTTAAAAATAGTGGACGTTGAAAGCCGAACTACATATATAAAGTACAAGTGCGAGGATGCAGCTAAAGTTTCAAGCTAATCTTACCCTAAAAGAAATACCCTAAGATGAAAAACGTGATCATCAATCGTATTCAATTACAACAAGGTGTTGGAAGGAACGCCTTTCATAGCGCCCGATAAGCTCAATATCAGTGATATGTACATTCTACACATCTACCTCGGCGGGGAGGCGCGGTTTTTACGACAAGTGGCGATCACTGGTGCTCGTTATGGGTCCATCAGCTCGATACCGATCGGTTCCCATGTCCATCTCTGGTGGTGGCCGGTCTCCTCCGCGCCTGTGATCGGCGGAAACTGACGCCGCCGCGCTGACTCGCCTCTCCAGGCCGTCATCTGCCGTTTCTTGCCGCCGCCGCAATAATAGCTCTAATCAGACAATGATTGGTGCTTTACGGTCGGCGGCGCTTCAATCGGCCGTCATTAAGCTTATCGGGCCCACCATCGGTTCGCGAACGCAGGCCTTTTTGCACGCCGGCCGGAGCGGCAAGGGAGTCGGGGGCTCACCGGCGCGGCCGGCCGCGGCGCCGTACTGGACTCCGTGTCCGTGCCCGTGTCACAAACGTCATAGGCCGCGTCAACGGTGTCGGCCGCGGCGGTGTCATAATTCATCACGCTTTGCCCTTCCCTGTCCCCCTATCCAACTGCGGTTCAGCGGCCACAGTTCGCAGTGGTCTGTGGCGGTCAGACTCGGTAACGGAGGCACGCTCACCCGTCCACGACTGTGTCACTTCTGCGGAGCACGACGGCTGCGTGTCGGTCCGCACGGCTTTGAACCTACCGCACTACAGCGGCACCGTCCACTGCGGCCTGTACACGATGAAAGATAACAGGGAGAACACGGACACGCAGACGCGCAAAACCGATAAAAAACGGCACGAAAGGTGTAAATTGGTGATGAGAGCAGGATTGTGGGGGCGTTCCGACGTGTCTGGTTACGACTGTGCGGTTTGTATGCCGGAAATGCGTGTTAAGTGAGGACGGAACACCGTAGTGGTTGTCGGTACTTATTGCGTGCACAAATGCATCGTGCTACATTCTCTGTGTTATCGTCATGTGGAGCGCTTTGGTCTCTATGTTAGTATCTTCTACCGCCCTACAGTGTAGTCGCTAGTCTCAAGTGGAGCGTTGTGGTCTGTCATAGTGTTTGTGGAGCGTTACACTCTCTGTTATAGTGTTACGCGAATCTTTGCAGTCTCTGTGCTAGTGTCCTGTACTGAGTTACGGTCTCTGTGTCAATGTCATATGAGGTATTATAGTCTCTGTAATATAGTATCTTAGCCCGCGCCCCGTAGGGGGGGGGGGGCCGAAACGGCCCCCCCCTGTCCTTTTCGGTCGATATCTCCTAAACCGCTTCAGATATCGCCACCAAACTTTCAGGACCCCTCCAAACATCAATTTTACACATTGTGACAAAATTTTTCCAGAGGCTATGATAGGTTGGCCACAAATGACGTCAGAATGACGTCATGTTCTGTCATTTTCGACCGAAAAAAGACCTTCGCGAGAAGACCTGTCAGGCCTACAGCTTTGAAGATACAGAAAAATGATCAAGACATAAAAGATGTAGAATTGACAGGGCTACAAAACTGCTATCTCGGATTTTTGAAATTTTTGAGTTTTGAACCCCAAAAATCAAAAAAACATTTTTTTGGATATATTAGCCAAAAAATCCAAAAAGTTTTTTGAGTTTCAAAAAACGGAATATATGTGATAGTACCTACCGTCTTCTATCTACATACCGAATTTCAGATCGATACCTCGTTTTTTGGCCAAGTTATAGCGAAAAAACTGTTCAAAATTGATGACGTCAAATTTTCAAACAATTTTTGGCAGTTCTAGACCTCGTAGAGCAAAACAAAGACCACCATTAGACTCCCCGTGACGAGCTGCATCGAATCGATACCCATTTTATGCAAAAATATCAACTTTGAAATTTGACCTTATTTGACCTGACCTTGACCTGACCTTCACCAAAACGTGACCTAGGCTGGCCCCAAAGGCTGCCTAACCCACATAATCGCATTTGTCATGTAAAATGGACCATAAAACATGTATCACACGACACTTTCATATTGTGACCCCGGTGACCTGACCTCGCTGTGACCTGACCTGGTATCAGTGACCTCAGATAGCAAAGTATGTGTTTGACGAACAATGCACCATCGATGGTTTTCAATAAATTACCAATTAACTCGATTTCACAACACATTTTTGAAATGCCTGTGAACGGTGAAAATCTGACCTTTGACCTGACCTGTGACGTCATCGGTTTGACCTAGGTCAATGAAATTTGGTCACAAGGTAGTTCCCGGGTGGGGCTATCGAGCGCCGTTTGAATTTTGAAAATCGGCCGGTAACTTTCCGAGATCTTAGGGGGGGTCCGAAACGGCCCCCCTACGGGTGGTAGGGTCCGCCGGTAGCCCTACGGGGCGCGGGTTAGGAGTTTCACAGTATCTGTGTTGGGATTACGCATGGAGCGTTGCAGTCTGTGTTAGTGTTATGTGGAGCGTTGCAGTTTCTGTACTAGTGTTCTGTACTGCATTACAGTCTGTGTGTTAGTGTCCTGTGAAGTGTAACGGTGTCTGTGTTGGTGTCGTGTGGGGTGATACAGTCTTGTGTTAATAGCGTGTGCCGTGTTGCAGTCTGTGCTAGGGTTATGCACCACGCTACAGTCTTTGTGTTAGTGTCATAAGGGGCGCTGCAGTCTCTGCTAACGTTATGTGGAGCGTTGCAGTCTCTATGCTAGTGTTGTGTGGCCATTGTGGAGCGTTGCAGTCTCTGTGCTAGTGTCTTGTACTGCGTTACAGTCTCTGTGCTAGTGTCTTGTACTGCGTTACAGTCTCTGTGCTAGTGTCTTGTACTGCGTTATGCAGTCTCTGTGCTAGTGTCTTGTACAGTCTGTCTTAAAAGTACCGCGCAAAGTGACGGTGGATCCATCGAGCCCGAATGAGGAAGGGCCTGCTAAATTTGGGTCACCGAAGCAATTGACATCCTCGTCCATTCCCTACGTCAATTGGTCGGTAACTTTCAAATTAAAGCAGGCCCTTTCTCGTCAGGCTTGATGGATCCACGTCACTTTGCGCGGTACTTTTAAGACAGACTGTACTGCGTTACAGTCTCTGTGCTAGTGTCTTGTACTGCGTTACAGTCTCTGTGCTAGTGTCTTGTACTGCGTTACAGTCTCTGTGCTAGTGTCTTGTACTGCGTTACAGTCTCTGTGCTAGTGTCTTGTACTGCGTTACAGTCTCCGTGCTAGTGTCGTGTGGAGAGTTGATGTCTCTGTGTACGTGTTATGTGGAGCGTTGAAGGCTCTGTTCTAGTGTCCTGTGGAGCGTTGCAGTCTGTGTTAGTGTCACATGTGGCGCTGCGGACTCGGTCACTCGGTGTTATTGTTGCGCGGAGTGCTAGTCTCTATGATATCTTCATGTGAGGTATTACAGTCACTGCACGCCGTTTTTGGTTAGTTTTGTTTTCTGATCGGTTCGGACACGGCAAACTGATTTTGATGAATGTATGCACCCGCTTGTCACCATCGGGAAACTAGAGAAGAGAAGCGGCTGATGGTACCGTGATGGGATGCATCAACTAGTTCTATTTCCTCTATGTAATGCAAGGGTCTTCTGAATTCTTACTCTTGCTGCTAGAGCTTTGCTGTTGTATATTTTTCAATGAACTATCTCATTTAAATCAGTCGCTTTTACTTAGGAGCTTCGCAGTACAAGTACTTGAGCCTCTAATCCTGTTCACTAGGGATATAACAATGCTCACTAGCCCCATCTCAGCCCGCATATGAACCCGGATGGTGAATGTTTGTCGGTTGTAATGTGGCGCCACTCCCTGGCCGTCTGAAGATATGAGCGCCAGCTGGTCGTACATCGACGGGTGGCCGGTGCAGCCGGGCCTCATCCATCACCGGGCTAATGTGTCATCGCCGTCCGCCGACATCTAGATTAGGCCGGCCCTAATGAATTCCTGCCGGCACGGCGCGCAGATGCGGCCTCCGATAGCCGCCGACACGCCGCTGACACACCTGTGACACCCTGACACCGTGCTCACGATAGGCCGACGCTCAGCGCGGTTTGTAATCCGGTTATTACAGCGGGCCTGTGGACGCGCGGCGCGGCGCCAGGCGGCCAGGCGAGCGGGGAGGTACGGAGCAATGCGAGAGGCGACCGGGCAGGGTGAGATGAGGCAGCTCGAGGTCAGACGCGAGACCAGAGGCGAGACGAACCGAGGCAAGGCGACTCGAGGCGGGACTGGTAGAGATGAGGTAGGGCGATGCAGAACGAAGGCAAGATGATGCCAAATTGAATCAGGCGAGTCTATAGAGAGGCGTGGAAGGGTGATATGTTGCTGGACGTAGCCCATTGGACCCCACTCCGTCTGCTTCCAGAGGATGTAAATACTGAGTCGGACAGACGCGCGGAGGGGTATCCACCGAGCGCCGATGTGTCTGGGGCAGATCAGTGAAACACGGCGACAGACTACAATCTCCGAGATGGCCCGCGCTGATGACAACCCGTGTACTGTGAGAGAAAACATAGGCTTGTGTGGATAGCGTTCTGGGAAGGATTAGTGTTCCTGGGGCTTTCCACTGTGGTTCCTGCTTTGCCTAACAAATCTGGTGGGGATAAAGCCCATGCAATGACCAAAGGTTATCGGGTATCGTTCATCAAGTCATGAGAGAGAATGTGACTCTAGGGACACTGCACAGTCTGGTTTCAAAATGCTGGTGATGGAGCAATATAACTCAACGGGGAATTCTGGAATATGTTGCATTTTATATTTATTTATTTACATATTTATTTAAGTGATTGTGTTATTTATAGACATAGACCTTACAGTTCCAAAGGAACTTCTCATGCAACATCATCAATGCACCTAGCTCTAGTTCCAAATAGAGTTACCTGATCTACCTGATCAAAATACATCTTCGACACGGCTCAGCCAAAAATCTTTCACCCACTTACTAATTAGGAGTTTGACTCTCGCAGATTCTGCCTTGCATGCTATTTAGTAACCATGAAGCAAACTAAGGAGCTCAGTTCACCAAAGCGCCTTACAGTGGGGCCTTGGGGCACGTGCCACTCGGCGTCTGAGCGGATCGCCGCAGCGGAGGGTGTCCACAACTAACCGAAAGTGGCCGGCCAGCTCACCCACAAAACCGTAAGGTGCTTACCAACAGTATGCTGATTATTGCATGAGGTATACGAGACGCAGTGCAGGGGTATTTGTGCATTGCTTTTTCAAATTTCCCATTGATGCCCATGGTGCAATTGCACACATAGCGAAAAAAAAAACGGAAAAATTCGTTCAAAGTCGAAATCGGTACGAATAAAATCAAAAAACTTTTGGAAAACTTTTGAAAGAAAGTGTTTCAGCCAAATCTATTTTTTGTAGAATTGGTTCAGCAAATTGTCCTATGCTTGAACACTTAGGACAGATATCAAAATTAAACCTAACTTAATTTTTATTCTGCAGTGATCCCTGTCCCGTATTGTCCGTATCAGCTTCCTCGTCTCATCGTTGACGTCCTATTCCGTTGGTCCTATTAACCTACCCTGTCTCTTTCCAACCCGCCCAAATTGTTTCCTCCTGTTCTGGCATCTCTTTTCCGTCTACACCGCCTCTTGTGTCCCGTTCGTATCCGTTATGTTTCCCTTCCTAACTCGACACAGCCAGCCTATCTCATCCTGTCCTATCCAGGCCCGTTTTCTCCTTACCCTGTCATGCCCTGTCCTGGCCTGTTCTTTTCTGTCTTATCGTCTCGTCCCAACAGCGAATACATGTTGTCTGTGCAAAACACAAATGTGTCATAACAGATTACCATAATGAGACTGCTTTCTCTTAGCAGGTATTAGTCTGCTTATAGGTGACATGTTGTGATAATGAATCTTGCTCGACTGCTCGCATTGACTATGTTTGTTTCCTGCTTTTAATGTTCTCTTCCATATAGTCTGACAAAATGCCCATAGTGAGCATTAGCGTTTAATGACTATGTTCATTTTTATCTTTTATTTTGATAAACGGACATACCTACCAAAATGTGACAGACTTTTTTGTTACAGAATGCCACTTTTTACGTGACCTTCAATTTCAACGCATGGCAAGAGCAACTGCAATGCAGTCGACAGCAATGCATGTGCTACGTAAGCTTTATGCATAAAACATGCACTTATGTCTTCTGACAGATTACTTCACACCACGGCCGGCCGTTTGGTGGCACGGGCGACACTGGTCTCATAGCCTGTGGTGGGCTGTAAAGCTCCACGACATATCGTCTGTGATTTAGGACTCCATTGAGATTCCTCACAGCTATTCACCCCTCCCTGCATACAAACGCATCTCGCCACGAGTGATTGACTTTTATTCGACACCGATCCATGTGGCTCACAAGAGTGACATCAGTATCCCATAACAACATGGCCCGGTGTGTATATCCCGCCAGGCACAGTTGCCCGGGTCTGCGGTCCGGCAGACTGGAGGCTCAGCCTAGCCACCCTCAGAAACACGGACTGAGGCGCGGGAAGCCGACCCGGCTTCGCTGCGGCCTTACTGAGCCCGACAGCGGCACCCAACAGCAGCTGTCTTTGAGATAAATGCCCTGACGTCAGCCGTATCGACAGTTATCCTATAGGTATAATCTCTGCCACGACAGCCATTCAATATACATTATACGCTCGCACGTGTTTGCACAGACTGACAATTGCAGATCAAAGCAAAGCATTCCCAAATAACATATACATACAAATATTGCTGCTCATTGGCTATCAGAAGCTTTTTCTGGTAGGCAGGTATTCTGTGAAAATCACACCAGCGAAAAAGATGCTTATACCTATAATGCAGCTGCAGCTGCATTATAGGTATAAGCATCTTTTTCCTAGTGCTTACCGCTTGGAACATTTTATTGAATCGAATGTTAAAGCCAAAGCAATTCAAGAACAAAATGTTTCAAGATATTAGACCAAGGAGTCAAGGACAAATAGCAAAAACAAACAATATGCAGTAGGTATTGAGTACCATGATAACTTAAAACTTATCAGCACGTATCACTCTAAGCAATAAAAATCACAGAGAACACTGTGCGACAGAACAACGCTTGGAAACTCCAGCTAAATGAATTTCCAATCATGGCACATTCGAGCGAATCCACTGAACCAGTGCCTCGTCACCCAGACGTGTGGGACCAGTGCAGACTGTACCCAGATCACACATCCGTTGTTCATGCAAATGGCATGGATGCTTCAAGATCAGACAACGCGCCCTCAAATCGTGGCAAGAAAGGCTGCATCTTATGGTAACTGCTGACGAAAATCATTTGCAAAAGGCAAATAATCGCAGCAGAAGGTATTTCAAGATAATTTGTTCACATCTAGGCACTACAAAATGCAAACAAGAACAAAACCGGTCGTCATGTCACGCACAATAACTCTGACCAAATTCAGATAACCTAAGAGAGACCTTTAAGATCCAACACCTCCACCTCATCACATAAGTTTAACGACTTGTTTTAGGACATGAGGGCGTCAATGCTGAATGCCGAAGCTGCTCTGGAAGGTGAAGAGGACGTCGCCGGTGACCCCGCTCCACCCTCCATCGCTCGGGCCTTGTCCGCTCGCATGTGCGCAGAAAGGGCATCCTCCTCCACCCCATCTCCTTCGTCGTCCTCGTCGTCGTCGCTGTCTCCCGGCTCTCGGCCGTAGCTGGTGGACGGGCTGGCGGTCGGCGTGGTGACGCGGCTGCGGGCCCGACTGCCTGCCGGGCTGCTCGTGCCGGCCTGGTCGGAGGGGCCGCGCGCCGCCGCCGCCGCCGCCAGGGAGCCGGACTCGTCCCCGCTGCCGGCCGCCTCCGGCTGCTCGCCCAGGCTGTGCGTCAGCAGGTGGCGGCGCAGGTCGCAGTTGCGCCGGAACACCTTCGGACAGGAGGTGCAGCAGTAGGGCCGGATGTCCGTGTGCGTCAGCAGGTGCGTCTTCAGGTTGGAGCGCTGGTTGAAGCTGCGGCTGCACGTGGGACAGCGGTGCGGCGACTCCTCCATGTGCAGGATCTTGTGTACGGCCAGCGTACGCGACTGGCAGAAGCCCTTTCCGCACACACCGCAAACGAACGGCTTCTCCTTGGAGTGGATGTACCTGGCGAAGAGAAAAAGAAATAGTCAGGGAAGTGTATACTATAGAATAGAGCAGCCGCATTTTTCGCTGACGGCCGAGTTCAAAAGCACTGAATTACCAGTAAAACGCCTTTTTGGGCGAAGAACGAGCGAGCGAGATAGTGAGCCCTGCACCTGCGGAAAGGCGAGAGGGTACTTCCAACGGGCTTGTGCAAAGCACCCTTCTAACCGGTCGCTAGCCGTGTGCCAAATTTGAACGCAATCGGCCCAGCCGTTCCTGAGATCTGGAAGCGGCATTCTGCACGTGCGCACGTGCAAACGGGGTCCAAACTGACTTTTGCACGGCACCCTACTAACTGGTCCCCAACCGTGCACCAAATTTGAGCGCAACCGGCCCAGCCGTTCTTGAGATCTGGAAACGCCCCCTGCACATGCGCACGTGCAGTAGCACCCCTATCCGCAACACATGGGAATGCATTGCCTGGTGGGTGCCTACGTGTATGCCAAGTTTCAGCGAAATCGCCCCAGTAATTACCGAAGTTACCGAAATGGGAACAAATTTGGCACCTCTTCTTTTTGTATTTTGCACGTGCAATGGAGGTCACTCACATAGATCAAGAGTATCTGACCTTTGGTAGAAGGGATGCAGCTACCCTACAAAAATTACCGCAAGACAATCGCCCAAGCGGCTGCGAGATATGAGCCTCTCAAAATCACTACTTTTGCAAAACAGCTTGAACACCCTTGACTTTTCACGTGGCACGTGCCACGACGGTCACTGAGATGTATCAAAAGTAGTCAATTACGGGGTAGAAGGGATGGGGCTACCCATCAAAAAAGACCGCAGGCCAATCGGTCCAGCGGTTGCTGAGATATAAGCCTCTCAAAAGCGTTATGTACAGTGGGTCTATTTAAGATCTCCAGAGCCACCACGTGGCGCTACGGTCGGGGTGGAGCGAGTCCAAATCGCGAGGGGAGTGAGGTCACCGGTCATTGTGGGGGAAGGAGGGAGGGGAGTGACGCGCTATCGCGGCGCGGAGCGTGCGTGCGCCGGGAGTGGGCCGCCCGCCACCTGCGCCGCGGCTGAGGGGAAGGGATGATGGTTGCGGGTGCCTTCACTCCGGTATGGTGGTATGCTTTTCATGTGCAGCCAGAAAAAAATGCACCCGAAGGGAATAATCGTCTCAAACAAACGGGCAAGCGAAAAACGCCATTCACTTAAGCAAAATCTTAAACAAATGATAATTGAAATCTAGTACCTAAACTTTTAGTCGACATTTGCATGCTGTCTTAGGCTTTTCTAAATTGTTCTTTGAGCAGTGGCGGCGGAAGGTATTCTAGGATAGGGGTGCAAACGATATTGAAGCGCCCCTTCCCGCTGGGCGCCCCTTACCATGCCGATGGCCGGCCCTGCACTGGAAAATCAGTTTCGCCCCTATACAGGCGCCCATAGAAGTTTGCAGAGTGCTATTCCTGGTCATAATTGGTCATAATCATCTCCCCAGTAAAAAAAAAAACGCAAAATACGCCCTAGCACTAGGGGTGTAACCGCCCATACGGACAGTGCAATTTTACAGGCCCCAATCTCGGACCTCCCTTAACGTTCATATGTTGTAAACGGCAAACCGCCCCCGATAAATGTTACACAAACTAATTTCCTCTCGCATATCGGCCATCAGGCGCCCCTTTTTGTCGCATGGAGCCTGCAACGCCATAAGCCCTCATATGTTCGTGTTGGCGTTCGGAGGCTATCGCCTTCAAAGACGTCTCCATAAATGTTTCTTTTTCGTTCCGCACACAGGCGCCCCTCTTTCGCATGCAGGCGCCCCTCTTCCGCATGGCGCGCTTCTCGAGTAGCTGCGCCCTCCTAGCCTTTATCGCCTGGCAAGATTATATTCGACAGGGTCGGCAGCATCTGCCTTTGTTTCAGATAAGGATGCCCTCCACTCTTCAGCATATCAAAAGATACTTTTCCCACGTCATTGCCACACTCTTCGTGTCACAAGTGCCTTTATCAGTTGCGGTGTCGCACTGCTCAGCTTTATGGCTGCCGCACCTCTTAACTTCCTGCCTCCTCTACAGATTTTTGAGGCGCCCCTTTCCATAGCTTTAGGGTGCAGCTGCCCCCCTTGCCCCCCTGCTTCCGCCGCCACTGTCTTTGAGTTCCATGTTTATTCATTGTTTGGCACGCTCAGCATTGGTGGGATTTATCGGGTCCAAAGGAATAAAAAATAAGAGAGAAGAAAAGAAAAAGGGTTGATATGGGGCCAGAAAATGACCAAAAATATTTTCTTAAAGATTAACTTAGCAAAATCTTTAGGTGCGACAATTTTAACGTTGTTGAGAGGATACTGGGAAAAGCTAAATCACCGTGCTTGTCAGTGTTGCAGTAGAAGGAAACGTTTTGGTTCGTGTCTAGATAAAGCCAGAGCCGGGAGTGAGACTCGAAGTCACTACATCGATTTCCGCTCACAGGTCACCCACCCTCTACGCTACGGGCATCTATCGCCCAGCGCAGCTTGCTGGACAATGTTTCGGCCAAAGTTGTTGGTTGGATGTCTGACGTCTGTCAATGTTACGAGGCTAAGCCCGAAGGTAAATGAGGGAGCCGAACCAGATTGGACCGGGTTAAACCAGGTTGCACCGGGGTCCTACACGCAATCATGGTCAGACAAAACATAATTTCGGGTCAAATATTTTTATTAAATGATCTTATTGTTTTTAACTTATTAATTCAAGACTTAATGCAGAAAAATAGGATATTCGCCCACGCTTCCCCATCTTCTTTTTAACGACTAAATTTGACCGAGGCCCGTCATAAAAAAGGGCCTGCCGTTATAATTATTTACCCAAGAGCGCTCTACACAAGAAACGCCAGCCAGTCAAAAACCGGCCAACGATACGATCTTTCTAGTGCTTTAATTATATCAATTGAAAATTTCAGGAGATACGAATAAGCTTAATCCTTAGAGCTACTGGACGCTCGCAGCATTCGCTAGCATTCCATTGCCAGCTGCATTGCCAACATCACATATGCATTTATTTGAGTGCATCATAGTTAGTTGTAGTTGACAATAGATAAACCGGCCTTAGTAAACCCACGCCTCATCATCCTTCCCAGTTCCCTTCCAAGCGGCCACGCTACCGGCCGCCGCGCCGGGCCCACCACCGCGATATGGAACAGGCCGGCTGGAGTGCGTCATTTGCCTGCGGCAGTGCCCAACCGCGCCGGGGCTGTTTGACAGGTTACCCGCACCGTGACCTCGCCACCCCCCCCCTAGCCCACCTCCCCAACGGGCCAGCTCGGTAGTGACCTCTCCTTGAATTTGACATGGACTCGACTAAGGCTCAACGCCATCTAGTTACGTCTGGAGATCCTTACTAGATCCACTGTACAGGCCGGGCCGGGCCGGGCCGGGCCGGGCCGCTCATACTGAGATTTTTCTGTTATATTGAAAAGACTCGCTTCGCTCGCTGCGCTTGCTCGCCCGTAACCAACCAAATACTAAGCCAATCCAGGCATCTATTCATAAATATTGAAATATGGCCGATGATCATTTTCCAATCCTCTGCATCTGCACGGTTCGATTCCTGCCCGAGGTCAGCCACCCACCGTCTGACCGGCCGGTCGGCGGCGGCGGCGGCCAGTCGTTTGGTGCCATGCACTCCGGCGCCGCGCGATGGTAATTAGATGCTGACGCAGCCGCCGCGGCCGCTCCCCGCACAGTCGTGCACCGGTGTGCAGCGGTGTGCACTGTGCAGCGGTGCGATACCGCCCCGCCCCCGCCCCCGCCCGCAGTGAGCGGCGGCGGCGGCGGCGCGCCAACACCCCGACCGGCCGGCGCCGCCCGCGCCCCGTGAAAAGTGGCTCGATAAATTCCCGGCGAACATCATTGATAGCAGCCTTATAATGTTACTCTTAGTGCTGATTATTCAGACGGCTTATTGTTGGCGGGGATATTTATTAAGCATAAGTCACCGACGTGTGGGATTTAGTGTCGTGTAAAATTCGGCGCGCCGCGTCTAAATCACCGCCCGCATTGTGGCCGGCGGATTCTCTGCGAGGCCCACAATTCTCGACTGTCTCTCAACCATACCGATGATTAATACACGTTGCAAAATTGTGCCTGTATGTGTGGTCTCTGAATTATGGGCCACATTAAAATCGGAGGCGTTTATCTGCACATCAGTGACAGCGGGAGCTCTTCCGTCGCCGGCGCCGGGCGCGGCTGACCTCGGCCGGCCGGGCCGGGCAGCTCCCCTGGGTGTGCCGACTCCCCCGCCGGCCAGGCACGGCCGCCGGGGTCGGCAGACGCCACCGAGGCAGGCGCGGCATTCCTGATTGGATACCTCACGCCGGGCGCGGAGAGGAGGCAATTGTAATCCGGCGGGCCGCGCGCCGCTCCACCGGCCGTTTATCTCGGCACCGGGAAAGGGTTGGAGATCGGGTGTGGAATCGACATTGTCTGCCCCCGCGTGGCGCCACGCTGTAAACTAAATCGCCGACGCCGCGCCGAAACAGTCGCGCTGATGACCGGCAAGGGCCGCTCTAAAAACCGGTACCACCAGACACCAGCAGCTCCCTCCAGGCAGCACTCCAGCGGAATGAATGCGATCGAAAGCAACGGATGCCGGAAATGTCACCAGGTCGACCGCATTCAATTAAAGTAGGCTATTAACAGCATTGTCTATCAAATTGTTAAGAAAATTTCTCCCATGTGCACATGGGAGATATCCCATGCCACATGCCACTCCCATGCCACATATGTGGCATATTTCTGTCCTTTGCCTGAAAGCATTACTCTAATTTTCTTTGAATCATTTGATGCCCAGTGCCAACTTTCACACTCCCAGTCACCCCACAGTTCCTGCGAGCCGCTTCCCTCGCCTGCACGCACGTTCCCGGGAGTGTCTTATGGAACGAGACTCCATCCATCTGCACATCGCACGCCCGCTATCTGGCGCCGAGATCTCGCCGACACCCTTGAAGTGACACTATCGGAGCGCGGATCAAGAGGAAGTCCGCGCTGCACAGAGTATCGCCTTCCGCCATCGTAACCCAAATGTCCCGCGGATGGAAAGCCCTCGCACCTGAGCAGCAGTGGCGGGCCCTGTGGCCGTCTGGCCTGATAGTATCTGTCCTGTACGGTTCGCGACCGGTCACGCCTAAAATCTACATCTGCTGCGGTTCCTGAGATGGTTCACCTTATGGTAAGTCCTCGATCAGGAGTTAAGGTACATCTTTTAGTTCGCTCAGCAACTTTCCGCCAGTGACTCGGCGAATTTCTTATCTGATACCCTGATACCGCTTGGTTTAGTTTCTTGGGGCATTGTTTCTAAGACTGAGCTACTCGCCTAATTGAAAGACTACAACGATAACAGACGTCCGGTTCCGCTTTAGGGAAGTGGTGACGGATCGCACGCACTTCGAAGCTGAATGACAAGTCGTACAATCGCTACTTCCAGGGTCCAAATCAATGCCAAACACTTCGAACTTCTGTGAACAAACGCTTACTTTCTGTGATTCGATGAGCCCAAAAGCAAAGATAGCCTGAAATGGCAGGTTCCTTCCTCCGTACCTCAAAATATATCATTTCCTGTACTGCAACCCTGGTATGACGGATATCATTTCACTTTCCTTATCGTCATTGCGTACTCCTCCCCCTTCCCTTCGAGCACACCGATCCCCAAAGTGCATTCTAGGGGCTCACCTGCAGCCTCTGATAGCGAGCACCCTCACTTGAAGCCTGCTGTTCGTCCAGCCACACTTACCAGTAGTCCAACAGCTGGTCCAGCCACCTCACCTGTGGTCTCAGGTGGTCTTATGTCTTTACCTTTGGTCCCCGCAGTCAGCATAAGCATCTCACCTGTGGTCTCTGAGTTGGTCCTGCGTTCTCACCTGTGGTCTCTGAGGTGGTCCTGTCTCCTGAACGCCTTCCCACAGATGTCACACGAGAACGGCCGCTCGTCGGTGTGCGTCCGCTCGTGGATGAGCAGGTTGTAGCTCTTGGTGAAGTGGCGCTGGCAGTACTGGCAGATGAACTGCTTCTTGGGCCGCGCGGCGCGGCCGCGGCCGGCCGTGGTGCGTCTGGCGAGCGGCAGCGCGGCCCCCAGGCCGGGGAACAGGGCCGGCAGCAGCAGCGGCCGGTACGGCTGCAGCAGCGCCAGCGGCGACAGGCCCACGCCGGCGGCCGCGCTCGCAGGTGCCGGCGCCGCGCCCGTCGCCGACTCAGCCAGGCGCGAGAAGTCGAACTTGGCCTCCTTGGTGTCCGGACTGCTGCTGCTGCTGCTGCCGGCGGCGGCGGCCGCGCCGGCGGCCTTACCCACGCTGGAGAGCAGGCTGAGGCTGCGGTTCAGGCCGGCCATGTGTGAGAAGGTGGACAGCACATGCTGCGAGCGCAGGGAGCTCTGCAGCGCCATGTACGACTCCAGCGCCGAGAGACTGTAGCCGGGCGACCCCGGCAGCGACAGCCCTCCGGCAGTCAGCGACGGCGGCAGCGGCTGGCGCGGCGGCGGCGAGCCCATGGTGCCTGCGGCGGTGGGCAGAGAGTGGGCGGCCGGCCGGAGGCAGAGCGACAGCGGGGCGCGCGCGCGCTCGGGGCCGGCGGGCGACTGCGGCGGCGCGGGCGGCCGGACTGGCGGCGGCGGCGGCGGCGCGGCGGTAGCGCTCGGTCACACGAGCGACGCCTTCCCTCCGCTACTTGGCCTCGGACTAACGGCGTCGGCCGGGGGCCGCCGTCCCCGGCTTACGCATGCGCCCGGCGCCCGGCCGGCTCTGATTGGTCGACGGGCCGCGGCCGGTGCCGAAAATGGCCGGCCACCCGCGAGCTGCGTGCCCCGCCGCCGACCCGCCGGCCGACCCGCGCCACCGCAAACGGACGCTGATGGGCGCCGACAATTATTGAAAGTGATCGCCGCCTGATTTAGAGCCCCGTCTGGCTGAGTGGCTCCTCGGCGACTGGTGATTGGCAGCTGAGGACTGGTTAAAAGTCCGCCCCCGACCGAGAGACAGCTGAATAGACGACGGCTGTCACCGAACCTCGGCTGAAACAGGAGGGCGGGCGCATTGCACAGCCCGCTTTCCTAATGGTACTGCACGAGAGACTAACTGAATGATTGTCGGCTTTTAGAATCCCTCCCACTTTCAGAGCGTCGATGCATTTCGCTGTCCGTTTAGGCTGCTCGTCGAAATGCTTACTCTATGCCATCTCGTAACCTTAAAAGGAAATGATCGAGTACAAAGATGCTTTTCAGAAATACTTCGAAAATTGGAATGAAATTAAAACAACTTTTTTCTTCCGGAATCAATGGCTTAACACGCGCAGTGGAAGGGTTGCGAGTACTACGCCCAGTGGAAGGGGGGGGCGGATGTCGCCCCCCTAAGATCTCAGCTCCCACTAGAGCTAGAAAGACGAAATTTTGAGGGTAGGTGGGGGCTCAGGGGAACTCTGTTGTGTGTGAATTTCATGACCCTAGGTCAATATCTTCAAGGTCAAATGAGGTCAAAAGTGGTCAAATCTGCCAAATTAGCGACTTTTTTGCGTTTACACGCCGATAACTCAAAAAGTTACCGGCCGATTTTCTTTTTACCTTCACTATACGAAAGAACATACATTTGTGAGTATGTATGGTGAATTTCTTGTTAATCCAACAATAAATATGGCAGTTAGAAGCCTGCTAAGCGTAAGATGTCGCCGGCTGAAGCGGGATCGGCGGACGCGGGAAACGCGGCAATCACAATTTTGTGTTTACACACTCATAACTCAATTTGTTACCGGCCGATTTTCAAAATTCTTTGACCATAAGATTGCCTGTACATTTCTTAGTCTTCTCACAAAATTTGACGCGAATCGAATATAATCAGCGGTAAGGAGCGCGATGTAAAGACGGAACCATCCCGCCCCGGCACAGTCTACAATTCAGGCGGCGCGTAACGGCTAGCGCCGGCCGCCGCGCCGCCGCGCCGCGGCGGCGGCAGGATGTTTGACTTTACACCGCTATTACTAGAAAAGTTGTGACCCGATTTTTTTTTATTTCTTGCACGAGAAGATCCGCAGTTCAATTCTGGACAGGTAGCCAAAATTGCACATTAATATCATGTTTGCAGCGCGAGTTATTGGCGAAAAACAGGAGGGGTGGGCGAAATCCGCCCCCCCTTCCACTGCGCGTGTTAAGAAGTAAACGTTTTACATCCGACAGCTGCTGTTTTGTGTCTTCGAAATCCTGCGAAGGTATGTCAATGTTTTTTAATTTTATATAATTCTTTAAAGACGAATACTAAATAATGCGCAAAAAGTACAGATAATTTTATGAAGGCCTTTTTAATTGCTCTTTATGTTACATTAATACCTATCATTGGTATTAATCGATAAGTCATTCATATCATGTTAATTTTTTTATTGCTCGGCAGAACAAAATGTTTATTTACATTACTTTCGAATTTGCATACCTACCTACCTGCTCTAAAGCACCGTGGCATTTCTTTCAGATCGTTTCCGAACACTATTGGCCAATCAGCGGTCAGCATACGGTACCTAGAAGTTGGCGGTGATTTGTAGTCCACTGCTCTCCGTCCCGCTGGCAAATATCGATAAACCTTTCAAGCGATGGTGTCTGAGTGGACATTTGCCGTATCGATATCTTCCTATACCTACATATGTCCACCGCCAATTCAGATAGTCTGGTGAAGATGATGTCCTTTGGAAATGGACAACTATTCCATATGAATTGCTATCCCAATCCGTTAACGGATAATTGCCAAGTAAATGGCTCTGAATTATTTCAACCATATGCCTTTTACCATTGGGAGCCATGTCTCATTAATTTAAACATAAGTCATAATAACAATTAACACTTGCGGTATCCTAACTCATGAGCTATTCGCTATTTTACATTAGAACAGTAAGCCCGTTATTGGAAAAGAACAATGATGCCAGCTTTAGAAAGTGTAGGTATGAATTTATAAGCATATATTTAAAGTTAAAATTTGATCCAAACCTGTACTTAGATTGTGGCGCTGAGCAACGCCAAACCATTGATCGTTAATTCGTAAAATGAATAAATACACTAAAAGCATAGATAAACACGCCTTCAAACCAACTAACCTATACTTCAGCTTCACTCACTCCCGTATTGGTAGGTACTTTAACATCGTCCAACGTTTAGGGGAAGGAAGGGTCAAAAAGACCCTCTTTCCAGTCGCTTGGCTCCTGGTCGAGATGAAACTTCGAGGAAAGAACAAGCATGTTGGCCGTGACAAGAGTAACTCGGTGATGCCGTCCTAACTCATAGGTTGAACTTTCAGGTTTGGTCAATGACCTAAAAGTCTGAGAAAACGGGACCTGCTAGAACTTCGTAAAGTGAGCTTGCTTTGGGGGTTTTTAGAGGTCCTGATTACGAAATTCATGGAAGTTTTTAATTAGATTATATCCTCATGCATTTTGAGTAGGCCATATCAGGTCAGGTCAGGTCATAAGCGTCCCGCCGGCGGCTATCCATAGTAGGTGTTAAGTGTTAACCACCACCGATAGCTTGGCAACATGTTGAATAGGCACCGAAACTACTTCTTAAATGTTCAAATGGGTGCTAGATTTGAAAAAAGGTAAAAAACTGCACTAGAGACATCATAGGCGTAGGAACAGGGGGGCCAGGTGGGCAAGTGCCCACCCACTTCTCGAGGTGGGGGGGCCAACCATGTGTTTTGGCCCACCCACTTTTTACTCGAGGCCCCTCGTCTCGATTTGAGAGGACGTCGTCACCTTCCAGAATAAACAAACTCGGTAAAAATAAGTTCCACGAATCCCCACGCACGGACTCCAAGGGGCCGTGATGGATCCAAGGAGGCCCTCTGTTCATACTTGTCAGTCGAAGCCACTGAGACTGATGGCCTGAGAGGCCCTAGTGGATCTGAGGAGGCCCCAATATCCACACTGGTCTGGGGAGGCCCCTGACACTGGCGGTCTGGGAGGCCCCTCTATCCACACTAGTCAGAGGTCTGAGACTGGTGGTCTGGGAGGCCCCTCCATCCACACTAGTCAGAATAGGCCCCTGACACTGGCGGTCTAGCCGAGGCCCCCTACCCTCACTAGTCAGAGGAGGCCCCTCTATCCTCAATAGTCAGAAGAGGCCCCTGAGACTGATGGTCTGGGAGGCCTATCCATCTACACACACACACACACAAAACGTTTATTAAGGAACAAAAGATACACGAGAAATAAAGCATGATCAATGAAACATATGGCACAATGTAGCAACATAAAAGTGATAGCAGAGTGGTGCAAAAGCGCAATCGCTTAACTCGAGGCACCACTCTGAAACAAAAATAAAACATGTGAAACAACCGCCGCCGCCGCTGACCAGTCGCTCATGAGCGGTAAATCTGACTACACTGTAGTCAGAGGAGGCTCCTGAGACTGATGGACTGAGAGGCCCTTCTTTTCATACTGGCCACAGGAGACCCCCCAAAACTTTCGGTCTGGGAGGTCCCTCAATCCGGCACCAGTCAGAAGAGTCCCCTGAGACTGATGGCCTGGGAAGCCCTTATATTCACACTAGGCAGAGGAGGCCCCTGAGACTGATGGTATGAGAGGCCCGCAGTCAGAAGAGGCCCCCGAGGCTGATGGCTGTGAGGCCTTCTGTTCATATAACTGGCCACTGGAGGCCCCTGAAACCGGTGGTTTGGGAGGGCCCTCTATCCACACTAGTCAGAAGAGGCCCCTGAGACCGATGGTCTGAGATGCTCTTATATTCATACTGGCCACAAGAGGCCCCTGAGACTGATAGTCAGAGAGGTCCACTCCTAATGAATCTGAGGGGCCCTCTATCCACATTTACACTTTTCTAGGGAGGCCCCCGAGACTGATGGTCTGAGAGGCCCTTTTATTTATACTGTCCACAGGAGCCCCCTGAGATTAATGGTCTAAGAGACTCTTCCATCTATACTAACCAGGGGAGGCCCCTAGGATTGATGGTCTAACAGGCCCTTCTATTTATACTAGCCAGAAAAGGCCCATGAGACTGATGGTCTGAGAGGCCCTTCTATTCAAACTAGGCAGATGAGGCCCCTGAGAATGATAGTCCGAAGAGCCATGCGGCGGCAACTGGCCGTGGCCATATTTCGGCTCGGTAGGGCCCCACAGAGCTCATGAGAGCACCTCAAGGGCTCCTAAGTAGACACGCTTATCCCCATAAGGGTGCCACGCCGGCTTCTGAAGGCTCCTTGTAGGCATCTAAGGGCCCTTTCCGGCCTCTAACGGTTCCACCCGCCTGTGATGGCTCCACACCAGTGTTTATGAGCGCCACACAGCGGCGCCTTTGAGGGTCATACTAGTGTCTCTTAGGGCCCTATATCGGTGGCTCTGGGGGCCCCACACCGGCGCCTCTGTGGGCCACCACACCTGTGCATCTCAAGGCTCTATAGGTACATCTGAAGGACCCACACCGACACCTCTGAGGGCCCCACACCAGTATCTCGGAGCTCTGAAGACCCCACACCGGTGACTCTGAGGACTCACCGGCTCCTGAGAGCACCATGTTGATGTCTAACGGCTCCACAAGGCCACTGAAGGCACCACACAAGCTCTCACTGAGCTCTAATGTCCATGTACCGGCCTCTGAGGGATTTAAGCCAGCGCATTCATAGCTCCACACCAGCAATTGTAAGGGCTTCACACTGAAGTATCTGAGGGTTCCACACCGGTGTCTCTAAGGGCCACATACCGGCATCTCTGAGGGCCCCATACCGGCGTCTCCGAGGGTCCACATCTGGCGGGCACCCATCAGCGACTGAAGGTCTCACACTGTCGACTCCGAGAGCCCCATCTGCGTCTGGGAGCACCATGCCGTCTCTAAGAACCACAGCGGCTCCTCCGTACGAAAGATGGGCGTCTGCATGCCAAAGGGGAGCGGTTCTGAGACAGTAGGGCATCTACGTGCAATAGAGGGGCTCCTATGAAGCCCATAGGGGCGCCTCAATGCGAAAGAGGGGCGCCTCTGAGGCCTACATATATGGGCGTCCACATGCAATAGAGGTCTGCAGACTGCAATTGATCAATGACATGGGAGTGCATTCAAAAGAAACAGGGGCGCCGGCATGGCAAAGAGAGGCGCCTTCAAGTGTCCATAAAAGAGAGACGCCTATGGTAAGTGCACATTGTATGCGACAACGGGGCGACTGTGGGACATATAGGGATGTCTCTGATGACTATACATAGGGCGCTTATATGCCAAAGAGGGCGCCTATGAAGCTAATGGGGGCATCTGGGAAACGAGGAAGACATTTGTGTAAGGGTTTTCAGGGGTCATGCGCCGTTTGCGACAAATAGATTCTAAAAAAATAAATCAGAGGGGGAGTAAGTTTTAAAAATGGTGCGGACTTTCCGCACTGTTCGCTTAAGCGGTTACGCCCCTGGGTACATCTGCCCGGTCTCAGAAGCTAGATTTGGAGGTCATACTTGAAAGCAGTCAGCAGGACGAGGCAAAAGTTGGAGGCCCCTGAAAATAGGAGGCCCCCTGGAAAAGGAGGCCCCTTGACAGGGTGGCCCACCCACTTTTCATGACGTTCCTACGCCCGTGAGAGACATGTACAACTCGAAGGAGTACCTAAACCGAGGACAGCAGTGGTCAATGACCTTGACCTGACCTTGACATCCACCAGAATGCATGGGACGAGCATCATTTCACAATATTCACATGTTAGAACGCTTCATACCCCCAAAAGTCTGAAAACGCGGGAATAATGTGCGCTTGCATACGCCGAATCGCAATTTCAGCCTGACATAGTCTCGAGAAACAGGTCACAGGTCAAAGCGAATTTGGGTCAAGGGCCTGAAAGGCACATTCACGGAATATACAGTCTCGCTAGACTATGCAGTATGCATTTAGCTATTCCGTGGCGTCACTCGTCCGCATTGCATAAGTGCATTATTACCAATTGCCATCACTTGCTATTCCCAACTATCCAATATTTATCTCATTTGAGGTCCATGGTCTTTCCCCCAGGCGCAGTATTTAGCATTTATCGTCACCTGTTCTCCATGCGGTCACGGTTCGCTGGTGTTGTGTGGTGTGTACAGTGCATTGCACAGTGTGCAATGTGCACTGTGCATATAGTGTACCGACTACCGAAGTCAGCGTGCCCGTCACGCCCCACTGCGCACAATCGAGCATTGCTGTTTGATCACATCCTTTACTGAGGTCGCGGACACCTCCATACATAAGTCTATAATCGTCAGAGCGGACGGCGATATCGGGTTCTATCGATAACTTCATATCTACTTCGTAGGGAAGCACTGCTTCTTTGGCAATTACAGAAAATCATTACTGAGCGACTTTTCTAGAAGGCTAAATGCTTAGGTACCTGACTGTTTTTCTGACTGAAAGCTGTCTACAAATGTACAAAATGTGACAAAATGTCGTTTGCAAACATCGGGGCCATATCTGCTAAAGGTAGTTACAAGTAACACATTTCCACATTTTCGAGAAATGCCTTCTCCTGCAGCCGATACCGTGGTAGAATCACTCGCAAAAACACCTGGCCATTTTCGGGTGTCTGGCACGCCCCACTGCTGAACAGGAAGAACACTGTCGCAACGAATTCGCTGAGACGGAGATAGCAGCGTTCCACTGAAGACGTTTGCGTAAATCCGGCATCGTATCAATGAGAACACTTGCGTTCACCTGAAGATGGCTGCCGACTATCCCACGGTGCATCCGGGTGCCGCTGTCAGCACTGAAGCGAGCTCTACGAGGAATATCAGGACATGCGAGAAAGTTTCCCATTTGGAGAGCCATACCACGAAGCATAGGTTCATCTGCTTCTGTCTCATGCCTAGAATAACGTCTCCCAGAAATTCTACCGACTTCCGCACAGACAAAGTTGAATAAAAGCCAGGTCGAGACAGCATCCATTCAAGTCAGCCTTAGAGTTTGCTGATTGAGTCTGCCTAAAAGGTAGCCAGCAATCCTCCAAGAGCCACCATGGTTTCCCTTCTGCAGCTCGCCATCGGCTGCTCGGTCGCACTCCTGGCCAACGCCGCCTGTCCCAGCAACGAATGGAGACCCTTCAAAGGCAAGTGCTACTACGCGTCGACGTTCGACGTCGGCGGCTGGTCCATCAGCGACGTCTGCAACTTCGGCTACCCCGGCTCCAAGTCCGTCTCCATCCACGACATCGACGTCAACTCGTTCCTGGCGCACGACATGCTGGACGGCCAGCGCGCCTGGATGGGGCTGTACCGGCGGGCGGGCTACAGCGGCTTTCACTGGGAGGACGAATCGCCGCTGGACTGGACGTTCTGGTCGTCGATCCCGACGGGCACCGACGAGCGGTGCGCCAACATCAACCAGGTGGAGTCCACCGGACAGTGGGGCAGCCTGCCGTGCGGCGCGCCGCTGCGCTTCCTCTGCGAGACCTTCGAGACGTAGACCTCTCTGCGGAACCCACCAGACGTAGCACTTCACTCTGCGGGGCCCACGAGACGTGGGACGCCTCCTCTTGGAGACTTACGAGACGTAGCCACCGCTCTGAGCAGCCTAATGAGGTTGGATCATGGTCCTAAAACCACAGGCCCCGACCGACACGGTGTGTCTGATTCCCTGGGTCTGTTTATCTTTATAACAAAAATGTACGTCACCTATTTTGCTGTTTCTGCTCCGAAATAAACGCTCTTACCATGCACTTTACGGGTTAAATGAGTTAATTCCTGTCTCAGTCGTCCGAGCTTCAGGCTCCAGCTAGCATGCTGTGGAGTACCGGAGAGGTCACTCGGCCGACCGATGACCGGACCGCGAACAGTGCGTGCCGACGGGACGGCTGCGGCGGCCGGGCCGCGCGGACGCCGTCGCTCGCCGGCACTTGGTATGCACGCTCGGCAGCGCTATCAATAGAGCTAACGACTGGACAATGGTCGGGCCGGCCGGGCGGCCATTTTGCACGGCGTGACAGCCGCTCTCGGACGGACGGCGCGCGCCGCCGATTTCAGTCACGATCCTCTGATTGCGATGGACGACGTGATCAGCAAGAAATTTCGGCACCGCCGCGTCCACCAATCAGAGGCGGACACCGTACGAACGTGCGCTCCGATTGGTTGCCGGCTGAATGCAGGCAGTAAATGGTTTTTGTCGCTACCTGTCCGGCAGTCAATTGCTGCGATGGCCATCTTTGATTATATGACGCTGCAATCTTGCAGCCGTGCCTGCTATCATCCCTCATTCAGGTTTTTATTAGTGCGTCATTGTTGGCGGCGGCGGTAGCGGCGGGGGAGCGGCAGTCGGTGCCGCACCGGTCACTGGTGCCCTCCCCCTCCTCACTCACATCACCCTAGGTCTCCTCCTGACCTCCGCTGGACCCACGTGACGTCCCAATCTCCACACCTCTGTCCGAGCGGCAGGAGGAGAGCACTCCTGTCTTGTAGCGCCCTTTCGTCTGTACGATCGCACCTGTGCGAGCCCTGTCGGTGTGACTCGATGCTGTCCCGCGCCTGTGACCCGGTTCCTTTCCTCCCTGGGTGTTTGTCCAGCTCAGCGCCGGTGGAGAGCGGCCGTCGGTCGGTGATCTGTCTCCAGATCCGTCTCTCCCGAACAGCCGACAGCCGCGCCTCTCGGCCGGACGGGTCGGCGGCTTAGTACTGACGAGCGCTTGTTCATCTTAATGCGACACGAGTGGGCCGATGTGTCGCGCCGGATTTAGTTTGTCAGTTGAAGAGCGCGTCATTGCTGCGGCTGCGCGCTCCGGGCCGGCCGTGTGAGCTCCGGCAGAGGTGTCAGCTCGTCTCGGTGAGCTCCGGCAGAGGTGTCAGCTTGGCTCGGCTCACACTCCGCTGGCCGGGGGATCAGCCGAGCGGCCTGCAGCCGATGACGGCCCGCGTCTTCTGTGGAGCGGCCGAGCACGGTAACGGCACTGCGGCCGGCCGGCCAGCGGGGTGACGGTGATCTCAGCCCGTCCTCCCGGGGTTTTCCGGGTGTCCATGCGGAGTGGGAAACGCGGGCGCATTCCGACTGATCTGAGCGGAGAGCATGGACCAAATGGCTGTCCTTATCAGTCGACCACATAAGGAGACCAATGTACGATAAGTTTTAAAGAGTTGTAACCCTACGACAAACCAAATTGCATCGTAAGGCGAAAAAGCTGGATTAAACGCAGCTAAGCGCAGTGGTACTGCAGGGACAAAATAAATGTGTTGGGCAATAGCGGCTAGAATGGAGGGTCCATGACTGAGGGCTGCGGGGACTGTGACGATGAGCTGTGTGGGATGGGCCTGGAGTTCCTGGCGGAGCTCTGTGGGGGCTGGACCGCGAGGTCCTGCTGGCGGAGCGCGGCGCGGTGTCAGCGCCTCCATCAGTCAGGCGGCGGCACGGAATGCACGACGAATCGGCATTGTTGCGGTAATTTATCTCCGATTCAGAGGCGGGCGCCGGGCGCCTGCTGCCCGGGTGAGTGACCGCGCCTACACCCGGCGCCGGCGCCGCCGCCGTTCTTGTGGCGCGCGGCCGCCCCCTCGCCGGGCCGCAGACGGATGGCGCCGATACTATCACGATCGGCACTCGGGCGCGACAAAGCGCGCCGCACGCGCGGCCCACTGCAACAGAGATGGCGCGCCCCGATGGAGCGCGGCGCTGAAGGCCAGAGTGATCGGCAGGCCGCTGACGGTAACCGATACGACAGCGGGGGAGCCGCCAGAGCCGCCGGAGCCGTGGAGCCGAGAATAACCGATACGGCAGCAGGGGAGCCGCCAGAGCCGCCGGAGCAGAGGGGTCGACGGTAACCGATAACTGACAGTAACCTCAGAGGAGCTGGAGGAGCCGCAAGAGCGCAGGAGCCGACTGAAAGAACACAACCATCGCTGCACGGAGACTGAGAGGGCTAGAACAGATCACAGGCCCGCTCAGGTCATGATTTCGCTATAAACAGCTTGGACGTGACGTCCATAGCAAGCATTGTAAATTTGTAAGCGGCCCTTTGATATGGCCTAGTCTGCTTCAAAGTCTGCCCAATTATATGTTTTGTTTTGTTGAGAAAGCAGCCTGGCCAGTGCAGTGGATCAGAGAATGCTCGACCTTCCCGATTTTTCGTCGTCTCATCTAGATGGATAATGGCTACCTGTCCTCAGAACAATTAAGCTTCTTATAGGAAGCGTTTTGATGTCTTCCCACTTTATTGATGCCCATTCTCACATAGACGTCGCACCTAGTCCGCATCCGCCACACTGCACTCCAAAGTATCGGTATCTCACCACTATTTCACATCTACCATGGAACTTTCCAACAATTTCAGAGCCCAGCCCACATCGATCGCCCGTACGGACAGGTCATCAATTGCTATCCCCGGCTACACTGATCAGCCCTCCTCTCCTCAGCTCCGTCACACTGAGCGGCCCTCCTCTCCTCAGCTCGGCTACACTGAGCGGCCCCTCCTCTCCTCAGCTCCGTCACACTGAGCGGCCCCTCCTCTCCTCAGCTCCGTCACACTGAGCGGCCCTCCTCTCCTCAGCTCGGCTACACTGAGCGGCCCCTCCTCTCCTCAGCTCCGTCACACTGAGCGGCCCTCCTCTCCTCAGCTCCGTCACACTGAGCGGCCCTCCTCTCCTCAGCTCGGCTACACTGAGCGGCCCCTCCTCTCCTCAGCTCCGTCCTGGCCATCCGGCTCTGTTCATACACGGCCCACAGAGCCGGGCCACCGGGCGGCGTACGGCCAGAGTGACAAAGCTGACAAACGACGTGAGGAGTCCCAGCCGTGTAGCGCACCGTTCACATACCGCCGGCCACAACAATAAATCCCGCCAATGACAGACAATAATCGGGGTTAATGAGAGTCAATGAGGCAGTAATGAACAAAAAGTAGCGAATTAATTCTCACTATTCAGAGTCGAATAAAGGCGGCACGCGAGCTATCATTTGTCACGTTTTACTCCGTTCTTGTGTTGGCAGCACGTTTGAGTTATTTGCGCGTGCTCACATGCGCGCTAGGACGGTATTGTCTGACGGCGGGCGGAGGTCGGGTTATGGGCCTCAGAGGGAGAGCAGGGTGGTCTCTGAGCAGAGAGCAGGTCAATTGGCAACGATGGGTGTTCTCGACAGAAGACATTCCATAAGACTGAATGCATGTTTTCTGTGAAACTCATGACTGACGGCCTTCTGAAACTACTGAGCTTGTCGGCGGAAATGACTGTTGGCCCTCGGGCAGCCGTCCTCACGCTGTGCGGCGTCCTGAGTCGAGACAGCTTACATACAAGTATGTGGAACCAGCTCGCATTTTCTCTCGCCACTGCCCATCTGGTGGTCTTCCTCTCAGACTGACCTACCGTCTGGCGTCGCAGCGGTTCCTCAGAACTGTGTGCGACCTCACCACCTGACCCAGTGCGCCGCGCTGTCTCCCGGAGCCGGCACCCACAGATTCCGCGGCCGGCAGTGGGGAGACTCCCCGCTGGGAGAGCGGGGAGTCTCCCCAAGGTAACCATCGGCTGTGGGAACCGACCGTCCCGGCTCCCACGCCTCCCCGGTACCCTCCCTCCCTCCCCGCCCGGGGACACGGTGTGCGCAGCACCTGTGGATGACGTACGGCCAGGATTGAATTAGCCCGACAGGCCGATGGCGGTTACGAGCACGAGCGGCCTCATGAATGGTGAGTGGGTCGGACGGCCGGTCTGAGGGGAGCCGACCGCGAGGGAAGGACTGCGGGTGCTGAGATACAGGGCGATATGATGCATGTGTGGACGTCCGTCACACGAACATTCTGCGGTTTCCGCTGCTGCGGCGAAGTTATTTCCACCGTTTGGTTTCTGGCTCTGGAGAAACGGAAATGTCATAAGCGTGAGCCAGGAAGGCCTGTTTCAAAGGTAACCATCGAATGCTGGATGCGACGTTTGAATGCCTTTCTTGATTTGTTTCGAATCCTCAGCACGAAGAACTTTCCCCTGCAGCTGAACACCTGCGGTGATATGCCGTTTGATCATCTATCCGGAAGCCACTCTTGAAGCACCGCCTGGCCCCATTCCGAGCCAGTGTTCAATCTCCACCCCCACAAAAAGCGTCTCGGTCGGCCCGGTAGCGGGGACCGGTGGGGTACGTTACCTGGTCAGCTGGTAATGACGCCGGCAGGAGGTGCGACGAGTCTGACCTGCAGCTGACAAACGGGAGGGCAGCTCAACACGCCTTCAGAGGGCACCCGGCGGCAATCAACACCCCGGGAACATAGCCGAAAGGCAGATACTAGGCGCGAGAGGAAATGGCAAAGAAAATAGTGGAGAAGGAGCATAAAAGACAAGAAGGAGTGCTACATTGGGAAGTGAGAGGTCAGCTAGGTCTTCGGTCGGACAAGAGTCTTCACAATCATTTGCTAAATGAGTTTACCAAAGACAGCCTCGATCAGGAGCGTAAGATCAAAGTGTGCCGCCATTCATTGGGTCGAATGAACCGGCAAGATCAAACAAGTCGAACCGTAAGGCGCGAGAGAGGTCACATTGAAGGTTACGCTGACAATTACCTACCTAAGCTGGAGCTTCACGATTATGGAGCCTGCTCTGCAAATAAGAGAACCTGTTTGACTGCTGGAACCTCTCCCGGCAACTCAGTGGCACGCCTGAAGTCTTCCAATCAGTCATCAGTTCTCAGTCAGTGGTTTAACCAACCACATCTGGTCCACTCAGTCGTCGGAGTCTCCGTCATAATGTGTCAGAAGTTACCGGTTACATGCCGTGATAGCCCCAAAAGTTACCGGTTACAGGCTGTGATAGCTGGGCAGGCCGACGGCCCGACGCGGCGCTCCGACCGGCTTCAAAGGGTAAATCAGAGAAGGCCCGCCGCGCCGTCTGCAGAAGCAGAAGGCGGGTGGCGGTCTCGGTCCCTGCCAGCGGTCCCCGGCTGTGGCTGGATGTCGGGGAGGAGGTCCGCGGCTCTATGTAGTTAGGTGTCGGCGGAGCTCCCGTCGTCACTCACGGCCGCCTCTGTATCGCTGATGGAGGGCATTCCGTCCCGCCGGGGGGCGCCGGCGGTCGGCACTGCGGCGGCTCGGCCGGAGGGTGTCCCAGCCCACAGGTGCCGCCGGCCGCGGTCAAATGTCCCACACCCCGCCGGGACACCCGCACCGACCGCACCGCGAGACCAGGAAATATGAGAGATGCGTGAGGCACAAAGAAGGGTGGATACTACCATTTGGAAGGCAGTGAAGAGGTGGTAATGGAACTTTATTAGGCGGCTGTAAATATCTTGGTGACGGTAACATTGCCGGATTGCCATAGACCAACTCAAAGGTTGTAATGATATTCCGGGTTGAGAAGGGCCCATTCCAAGACGACCATTTGCCCCCACGTTCCTTTGCACCAGAAGGTAGAGTGTGGGAACAAGGTCGGCTCCGATGGCTCCCACCGTCAATCATGCTATTGAAAAACACAATCGCTGCATTAAATGATTTGTCAGGGAATCACAGCCTGTGCACCAGCTATCGTTTAGCCGGTAATTTTAATGATTGAGCAGCTTTATAGACACCGAGCGCCACCAGGTGCCCTCTGAATCCAGCGGCGTTTTTTTCAACGGATAGCCCGTGATCAGGCGCAGTTAATAACCGTCTGAGTTGGCGCCTAGCGCCGCTGAATTTATCGTCGCTCGGCTCGGTACGGCTCAGTCGTCATCTATACGAGTCGGCCCCGCGGCCCGGCTGCGATTGGCAGCGTGCCAATTAGTGCGGCGCAAGCACCGTCATTATGGGATGACGAGGGACCACTGGGGAGGGCAGCGGTGCCGCCCCGCGCCCCGCCCCCCGCCGGGGGAGGTGGGATCAGGTGGGAGCAGGAATGGTGGCTGGTATGTGGTATGTGCGTCATGATGTTGGTATGCACGTCAGTGATGTCAGTATGTCTGCATGTGGTGTTAACGCTGTGATTAGCAGAGAGAAGGCTGATAGGCTGAAACTTGGCGGAGAGCTAAGCCATGAAGGTCAGGAAGCTACAGAAGATGAACCTCTCATTCGGAGTCTCGTTATCTTGAGATGGAAGAAAATGAATACTGCGCAACACATATGAACCGGGATGGAGCGCCCGACGTTCAAAATTGGCTAGCGAGGCAGATCGTGCCCAAAGCACTATCCAATTCGATAGGGTACGGGAGAGGCCGCTGAGAGCTCTCTAACACACAGGGGGTGACCCGGCGTCACCCCGTCACTCTGATGTCCATGGCGCCGTCGGCCTGTCGCCGGCCCCGTCAGGCGCCGTCCGTCTCTCGCCGGACCTTTCAGGCGCTGTCAGGTCGCGGCGCGGTCTGACAGCCGAGCGGCGGCCCCGCCGGGCGGAAAATCGGCCGCCTCACGTGCCGGTCACGGGGTGCGTGGGAAGTGCGCCGCCGGCGTCCGGCTGTCGATCGGAGCCGCACAAAAACCCACTGTGCGCCGGCGGCAGCGCCGGTCGGGAGACGGCCAACCAGACGCACCGGCAGCCGCTGAGGCACATTATATAAAAATCGGTATACCGATTATTATCTGATCTGATCAGTCATCAGAACAAAGTTAACAGGACCTGAGTGTGAATACTCTTATTCACACCGTATCTTGTCTATGGAATTGTGCCTCGACTGAAAAGCCCTCTTTGAGTGGATGTCGTTGTATGCTTAAATAAACGGTGACAGGTCACCGCGCTCACTGGTGACTGGTGACCAGTGACTAGTGAGTCTGATCACCAGTCAGCAGTCTGATCACCAGTCAGCAGTCTGATCACCAGCCACCAGTCGCTGTCGATGTGTGCCGGTCAGTGCACCTCGCTCCCCGGCGCTGTCCGTCACGCGCGGCCCATGGGTGGCCAGTGGGCGGCGGTTCGAACCACATCGGTCCCACTGACGGGGTCGTTTTTGTCTAGTGCTGAGCGGATTTGGGCTGACCGGTGACGGTCGGACCCCCTGCGCGGCCGATAAAAAGGCCGCCGGTGCTGCGGCCCGTCCATCTCACTCCTACAGTCGGGTTCAGATCCACTGACAGCGACTGCACAGGTTTGACCACATATAGACTGTATGCCCGCTGCCCAGTGTATTTTAGATTGGCGACTAAAGTCGAAAACCAAATATAGCGTATTGCTGCGATCAGTGGCGCAGCCAGGGGGGGGGGGTGAAAGGGGTGAGATCTCACCCACGTCTCTTATCCTAGGGGCCCAACGTCGATTCGAACTGTAACGTTATGCAGCCTGACAATTTTTTATCACTAATGTCAAGGTCCGTCATAGGACTGAAAAACAGTTTTCAGGCCTGATAGCCCCCCTTTAGGATTTATAGTCCCATTTTATGATTTAAGGGGGTGCATCCAAGGCCTAGGAGGGCCCGTTCCATGGCATGAGAGGGCCACTTCAGGCCTGAGAGGACCCATTTCAGGTCTGTGAGGGCCCATTTCAGGCCTGAAGGGGCCCATAAAATGATAATAAGAAACCGTAGCCTCATAATAAGGTTCAATATATTGCCGAATATAATTATAACAAAGTGAGACGACAGTTTCGGGCGTAGCCCATTATCAAGTCTGACATATTTTTTGAAATTTAAAAATGTCTAGCACACTCGCAAACACACACATTCATTGAAGCGCATCTTCCTTTCCCAGAAAAAGGAAGATGCGCTTCAATGAATGTTTGTGTTTGCGAGTGTGCTAGACATTTTTAAATTTCAAAAAATATGTCAGACTTGATAATGGGCTACGCCCGAAACTGTCGTCTCACTTTGTTATAATTATATTCGGCAATATATTGAACCTTATTATGAGGCTACGGTTTCTTATTATCATTTTATTTACAATGAGCCTCAAAAAAGCGCTTGCCAACATTATCTGAAGGGGCCCAGTTGAAGCTTGAGAGGGCCCATTTCAGGCCCTAGCGGGGCTGTTTGAGGTTTGAGAGGGGCCCATTTCAGGCCTGAGAGGGCCCATTTGATGCCTGTGAGGGCCCATTTCAGGCCTGACGGGGTCCATTTCAGGCCCTAGAGGGCATGTTTGAGGCCTGATAGGGCCCATTTCATGCCTGAGAGGGGCCATTTCAGGCCTGAGAGGGGCCATTTCAGGTCTGAGGGGGCCCATTTCAAGCTTGAAAGGGCCCATTTCATGCCCTAGAGGGCCTGTTTGAGGCCAGAGAGGGCCCGTTTGAGGCCAGAGAGTGCCCGTTTGAGGCCAGAGAGGGCCCGTTTGAGGCCTGAGAGGGGCCCATTTCAGGCATAAGAGGCACCATTTCAGACCTGAGATGGCCCAGTTACGGTATGAGGGGCCCTTTTTTGGACATGATAGGGACCATTTCCTGGCTGAGGGGGGCCATTTCAGGTCTGAGAGGGGCCCATTTCAGGTCTGAGAGGGCTAATGTTAGGCCTGAGAGGGCCCATTTCAGGCCCTAGAGGACCTATTTGAGGCCTGAGAGGGTCCACTTCAGCCCTGAGAGGGGCCCATTTCAGGTCTGAGAGGGCCCAGTTCAGGCCTGAGAAGACTCATCCCAGGAATGAAATGATCATCCTATGTGTGGGGGGGTCCGTACTCCGTGTCTGGTCTGGGTCTGAGAGGGCCTATCCCAATCCTGATTGAGCCGATATCATGTTTGATATAGGGGGCATTCCACGATAGATCGTACCAGGCCCGTCACCCTCATCTCTCAGATTTTAATGAAAATCGGTCCTAGGGGTAATCATATGCCCCAAAGACGCCTGGCAAAATATCAGACTTCTCAGATCAAAACTTTTTGAGTTATATTGCATTACATTTTTTTAACTTCGGTATGTAACGGTGGGTTTGATGGCCTATAACTCAAGAACGGGTTAAGCAACCAACAAAAAGTAAACAACACTAAGCTTGCGATGCATCAAAAATTGATATTACTATTTAAAAATTCCAAAGAAAAAATTTCATTGTTGAGCAAAAACCTTTATCTTTTTTCATTTGCCTCTAATGACTTTTGGGACCAAAATTTTTCACATCTTTATTTTTTCAAAATTATCTTCACGTCATTGCAAATCGACATGCAAAAAATTAGAAAGGTGTTCTTTCTATAAATTCCTCATTTTCCCGCAAACAAAATGGGTTTCGGAGGGGTTGATACGACCCCAGCACGCCGTTTCGCTTCTAATAGAGCTAGAGCCTCGCGGAAAAAACGAGCGTGTGTGCAGTTACAAGTCGCAGCGATTGGTACCCGATTCTAAGGTCTCAGGTTAACCGGTAGCGTCTGAGGTCAGGTCACGTGACTGAAGTTACGGGTTCGGTTTTTAGTAAATAACTTCGCAAAAAATGGCCGCAGAGCCGCGATTTTGGCATCATTGTGTTCGCCTAGCTCAGGTGCATCGAATGGTATACTTTTTGCTAGGGTGAGGTCAACTTAAGTAGTTGACCTCGGGTCAAGGTCAGGTCAGAGCCCCTCAGGTCACGAAGCTGGGCAAAGGGTATCATATGGCATAGCATTCGACTCGGAAGGTCTTCCCGAGTCCATTGGTGGCTTTCCCGACTCTCTAGCTCCATTTGATCGGGAGTTATTGACGAAAAACTGGTACGACCCTAATGACGTCATAAATGACGTCATGCAAGGTCAACAATGCAAAAGTTAAGCATTGGACTTTGCAAGGAGTGCATGAAATCACGATACCATGTACGTGGGATAGTTTTAGATCATTCTCGGCGCCAAAATAACAGTTTTTATATTTCCCCATTGATTTATAACAGTGATGTCACGTGACCGACCTGACCTCATGTAACCTTGAAAAATTCCCAGATATACAAGTTGTGAGACCTCTGGAGGACACCATGTATGCGTCCTGTAACTTTCATCTCGGACAGCTATGGGCATTGGCGTCCAAAACAATGTCAGAACCAAACAGCCTTTTTCACCCTCGCGCTTATAGGAAAGAGGGTTGAATGAACCCTCTTTTCACTTTTTTCAGATGACTCAGACTTGAATTGAAATTTCAGTAACCCGTGATGTCACTAGGCAGCTTTACCACGCCATTTGTAAGCTCCCCTCCCGAAATCACCATTCGAAACCGTTATCGTGACGTAAAATAAATACATTTATAGAAAGAACACCTTCCTAATTTTTTGCATACTTCTTAACAATGAGCCAAATATTTTTTTAAAGAAATAAAAATTCAAAAAAATTTGGTCCCAAAGTCCAAAAAATAAAAATGAAAGAAAACTCGATATGTCATATATCAAAAATAGCGTATTTTTCGAAATTTCAAGAATACATATTAATCTCTGTTTCATTGCAAGTTCAATGTTATATAACATTTGGCATTTGAATAATCCGTCTTAGAGTTACAGCCCGCCAAACTTAGCGCTGCAAAGCAAGATCCAAAAAATGTTATACACCATAACTCAAAAAATACTTATCTGATAAGCCTGAAATTGTTACAGGTGGATTCAGAGCCCCTGATTACCCCTGAGACCAATTCTCGTCAAATTCCGAGGGATGAGGGTGTCAAATTGGAAAAAAGTGGTACGATCTATTGTGGAATGCCCCATAGGTCAACTCACCACATGTAGGTATATTGATGGCCCAGTTCATGTCTAATGGGCCCATCTCAAGACTCACGAGATTTTATGCTTCAGGAACTAGGAAGCAAGCATACCCCAAGCGTGAGGGGGCCCATAGAGGTTTTTGAGGCTCATGGAGGTCCCGCGGTACGATATGTCAGCCTCTGAGAAGGCCATGCAGGGCCCTTAAGATGTCAAGCCGACATCTGAAAATTCCTCTTCTCTTCAGGCCTGTGCGTGCCTCACCGCCCGGCCCCACCCTGACGTCTAGGGGTTTGACGCCTAGGTATTCATCAGGACTCCACACCGGTCCATGATGGCTCCAAACTGACATCTGAGGCTCCTGCACCGGCTTTTGAGGGGCCCACCGACCTCTGATAGCCACCACGTAGGTCTCAAAAGACCATGTCGATTGTTGATAGCTAACCCCCCAAGTCTTGGAAGGCCTGTGCTCTATGCAGATTCTTGAGGGCTTTACGTGGGCGTGTAAACATCCCGAGCTGGCTCTAGCCTAGCTCGACCGCGCCCCGCAGAGCAGGGCCCCAGGCTTTCCAGTTTTACGCCCCTGAGGGGTGTTTGAATATTCCCTTCTAACCTGACTCCAGGGTCACGTAGCGACAAGTGCGGCGGTAGGCGGCTTTCTAAAGAGCGTCGAAAATCATGGAGAAATTACTTCAGTCATGTTGCAGTTCAGACCAAAGCCCACGTCATCATGTTCATCGAAGGAAAAGTTTCGCCTATTTCGACACTCGAGGACATATAAAGCTATAGCGCGCTGCAAGTGGGTTCGATAGCTCTCTAACGCGTGCAATCAGCCATGGGCGGCGGGGGGGCGGGCGTATCGGCCAAACCCGTCGACCCGATCATAATTTAAGAAGGCTAGAAAGACGAGAAAAGCAACAGATAGCTGTAGTATGCTTCAGAATCGTAGAGGTCATTTTTCGATTAGGTCATCGCTGAGGTCATCGAAGATGAAATTATGATAAAATTATGATAAACACAAAGACAAGATTACGACGAAAAAATTCTAGTTTTTATATTTTCACAAATAACCGTAGGTATAACTCGTGAACCAAAGAGCTAGAGCTTCACAACTCATTCGGTAGGCCTTTCAAAACGCTGTCGCTTTTAAGATTTGACCTCAATGCCTCATGTCAATGGTTTGGCTACAGAGCAGAGGGCAAAACCATCTAAATAGTCGCATTTTACCAAAATACACCTTTTTAGCCGCGATTTAAAACAGCTGAACTCCATTTTAAAAAAGCTGATCTGTGATTTAAAACTGTTGAACTTGGGTTTAAAACACATGACTTCCGTTTTAAAAGAACTGAATACGATTTTAAAACAACTGACGACGATTTTAAAACAGTTGAATTTATTTTTAAAAGAACTGAACTGCATTTTAAAGTGTGCTAAATGTAGCATTATCTCATTCATTATTATTGCATTTTGTTGTCATGCAACCTTATCTAATACCTTGCCTTTTCTGTTGAAAGTGTAACTAATTTTTGTTTGCCGATGTGTTATGATTATTGCTTTTTGCAATGTTTTTAAAGATAAAAAAATCCCACTGCATTTATTGCAAGGCTATTCAGATAACATTGACAGTGGTTTCACTGCTTAACAGTCGTTAGCTGACATCGAAATTATTCGAAACTATGTACACATGTAACTTTGCATAGAAAATCGTCATGCTTTTGTGACGCATCTATCTTTGCACATCTTCGGGCATTCTACATGCAGCCGGTACACAGCATACCTTATACACCCAGCATAGCTTATGCAGCCGCCTGAGCTATTTCTTCTCTTACAGCAGTGACAGTTTTTTCATCATCGGTGACTATCAAGTCACCGATACTGGGTGATGACATTGTCTAAAGTAGATACTTTCCTTGAAGTAAATGCGAATATAATATGCCTTTTATAAAGTGAATGCAATACCTACTATGTAGAATCTATGTATATGTACAGTCGCTCGAATGTTGAGCCCAGTGACAAGTGACCCAAGTGATCTACCTATATGGCCTGGTGCGCTGGGAGTGGCAGTCTTGCATATATACTGAACAGAAAAAGTGGGAAAATGGAAAGTCATGAGAACAACATTTTACATTTTGTATTTATGTACTCGAACTCTTCCGGTTTGAAGAAGCAGCGCTTCATTCAATTCTAGCAGACGACGCAAAACGGGGGAGCATACATATAGCTATTTTACCACATGCCGAGATATCCCTTTAACATTAGCACGTGCATTTGGGAAATGACTTCGGCCCGCCTCGGCTAATGTTGAAGGTATTTGGGAAACGATTCGGCCCTAGGGCTTTTTGATTTTCCCAGACAAAGTTTTACTGAATATTCTGAGTGGAAGAACCAATTCCAAAGAAGATATGTACGGATTGTGTGTTCACTAACAGCAACAGCAAAAGTAAGTGACTGCGTGTTTACATACTTTTGCTGTCAACGTAATTCAACTAAACAAGGTTATCGTTCCAATGCCAAATTTATTGCTGCAGAACATGGTCGGAATAATCATTATTTCTACATAATGCACGCAAAAAAACGAACAATTTAAATGCGTGAAGCATCTTAACGTGCCACAATGAAACATTTGACATTGTTCCAGCTGGGATCCAAGACGCGTTTGATTCAGCGTTTCACCCAATTTTTAGTTTTCCTCACGGTTTCCTCACTCCTGCTGGACTCCATATCTTTATTCTAACTTCTGGCGTTTCACCATCTTCATCCTCAGCTTTTTCAAACCCTAAATAAGGGGGAAGTAGGAATTTCATCTTTCATACTCAACGCAGCCTAATAATGAAAAACACAAACAAATAATCACGGTGACTATTAATATGAACACAATATTAAGATTAAAGTGTAAAATATCAAAAGCACTATCTAAATATCTATATATATCAATCTATATATATCAATATCTATATATATCAATATCTAAAGCACTATCCACAAATTCCAGAATCATTGTCGGTGGTGATTTTAATCTTCCAGATATAGATTGGACCAACATGATCAGCTCGACTGGTGGAAGATACCGCAACAAAAACGATATTCTAGTAAATGTTGTGAATAGTTATGGATTGGAGCAAATGGTTAAGGTACCAACCAGGGTAACTGAACACGCTAGCAACATTCTGGACATAATTATAACTAACGTTCCTCAACTAGTTAACAACCTTCACACATGTTTGGGCATTAGTGACCATTTAGCTGTGATATTCCAAACCCAGGATGTAGCACGACAACCAAAAGTAAAACGAAAGATAAAACAATATAATAGAGCCAATTTTGAAGATATAAATCAGCGTCTTTATCAATATTTCATACAATTTCGTGAAGAAGCACTTTCACGGACCGTTGATGAAAACTGGATTATGTTCAAAGAGGCGATAAGTAATGTAGAAAGTAGCATACCTACCCGTGCCTTTACCATTAACGGAGATCCTCCGTGGTACAGTCTTAGACTTAAACGTCTCGAAGACAAACAGAGACGGTTTCATCGAGAAGCAAAATTTTACAAATCTGCTGTTTCTCTGCAAAGGTATAGAGAAATTCGGGCGGTTGTAAAACAGGCATACAAAGAAGCAGAGTCCAATTACAAAAGTAGGCTTGGGTCGCTCTTGAAAGAAGACAATAGACATTTTTGGAAGTATGTTAAAGCAAAAAGGACTAAAAAAACGGGCATTACCTCTATTGTATCCGAGAGTGGGAACATTGTCCACAACCCGGAGGATATAGCAAATATTCTTAACAATCAATACAAAGGGATATTTTGTGAGGAAGATGATACAGATACAACATCATTGAGCGATTGCACTCGCACGTCGGAGGTTATGCCGCCGGTTCTTATTAGTTATCATGGCATCGTAGGCCTCTTACAAAATATTAAGGTCCACAAAGCGTGTGGCCCTGATGGCATTAGCGGGGCTATTCTAAAACATTGCGCAGAAGTGGTCGCAATGTACCTCAAAATGATTTTCGAACAGTCTCTTGATATGAAAGACATTCCTCACGATTGGCGTCAAGCCACAGTGCACCCAGCTTTCAAAGGGGGCAGTACCAAAGAACCTGTAAATTATCGTCCAATTTCGCTCACATGTATATGTTGTAAAATGATGGAGCGTATTTTAGTTTCCCATATTGTGATGCACCTAGATGATTTTGACCTATTCTCTGATAGTCAGCATGGATTCAGAAGACATCTTTCTTGTGAGTCACAACTGTTACTGCTTTATCAGGATATTATGTCATCCATTGACAAGAAAAAGAGTGTTGATTTGGCATTCATTGACTTCAGTAAGGCGTTTGATAGGGTTCCACATAAACATCTCTTAACTAAACTAAAAATGTATAATTTAGATGATAACGTTCTTGGCTGGATTGAAGCCTTCTTATATAATAGAACGCAGAGAGTTCTGGTTAATAATTGTTATTCTGATGTGATTAGAGTTACGTCCGGTGTCCCACAAGGGAGTGTATTGGGTCCAATATTATTTCTTTTATATATTAACGATCTTCCGGATATGATTAATTGTCAGATAAAATTATATGCAGATGATGTTGTTCTTTACACAGACGTCTTAAGCAATGAAGAATGTAGTTTTTCGTTACAGGCAAATATAAATAGATTATCTCAATGGTGTTCCAAATGGAAAATGTCTATTAATGTTGGAAAGTGTGCTATCATGAGAATGACAAAGCAAAAACTTGCTGCAATGCCTAGATACTATTTGAATGGAATAGAAGTTCAGGTTGTCAATGAGTTCAAATATTTAGGCGTGCATATTTCGAATAAATGTACCTGGCAAAATCATGTACAACATGTCACTGGTAAAGCGAATCAGATGCTACGATTTATTAAGCGAAATTTCAAGGATTGCCCACAGGCTGTAAAGGAAATCATGTATTTGTCCCTTGTTAGGCCACATCTAGACTATGCCAGCTCTGTTTGGGACCCATGGGGAGAGGGCATGAAGCATGAGCTGGAAATGGTTCAAAGGCGTGCTGCTAGATTTATACTTAATGACTACGACCGACATAGCAGTGTTACTGACATGCTGGCCACAATAGGATGGGTATCCCTAGAAAGCCGACGTAGAGAGGCGAGATTATGCTTACTGTACAAATTACACCATGGCAACATGAAAGTAGATGTTAGTAGAATTATATGTGAACCTAGCTATATATCACGGAGTGATCACCCTAAAAAGATAGAGAGACTTCCGTCGAGATTACTTCAGTACCATAACTCGTTTTTCCCAAAAAACCATAAGAGAGTGGAACCAACTTTTGCCCAGCATGATGGAAGCCGAATCGGTGGAAGATTTTCGGAAAAACGTTCAAACACATGTAAATTCGGCGTAAACGTGATTGTAATTGAAATTGCTCATGAGTAATGCAGAATGAATCAATCTAAAATCAGTAGTAATGTGAGTAGGTATGTACTTGTGTGTATGTACTTGTGTGTATGTGCGATACTGATGTGTGCATGATGTGTGAACCAGATTTAACATCACCAGGGCCAACCGGCATTCGTGATTGTTGTAATACATGATACATGATACATGATACATCAAATGAATATGCTATTAACTGTTGCGCCGGTACGGCATGTGGTAAATCTCTTCCCAACCTTGGGCTGTGAAAATGTAGTTTTATTCACCTCGGTTTTTTGCTACGGACCTCGTGCCTACCGGCACTCGGTCCTCCGCACAAAAACCTCGGTGAATAAAACGCATTTTCCCAGCCCCGGTCGGGAATATATAATCATTATTAGTGTAGCTGAAGTGTTACTGGCCCTATCATGCTTTTTAAGGTGCAGTTCAGTTATTTTAAAAATAAATTCAACTGTTTTAAAAACGTCGTCAGTTGTTTTAAAATCGTATTCAATTCTTTTAAAACGGAAGTCATGTGTTTTAAAACCCCGTTCAACAGTTTTAAATCACAGATCAGCTTTTTAAAATGGAGTTCAACTGTTTTAAATCGCGGCTAAAAAGGTGTAGTTTTGCTAAAAACTTTTGCAAGAACTTTGGTGAGAAAAATTATGAGACATTTACTTTGTCATCATTCTCTCGTTACCATGCATCGAATATTAACACCTATAATTTCACATAAAAAGTTCAACTTCAAAATGTGACCGCAGATCAAGGTCATGCCCTTACCTACTTGAGAAGTTCATGATGGTCATCAACTCATCCGTATGTATGATCTAACACCTGCAAGACAATTTCATTACTCTACCTCGTCTCCTATATCAAAAGTAATAGTCGAAAAACTGATGTTGAGCTTTTTAAAAGCTTTTTGACCTAGCCCGACCATTTGAGTGGCCGCTGGCCATCAATTGCACGCTGTCCGTCAAATATGGGCAGAATGGTCGTGTTTCTGTAAATATGCTGCTGTTTTTTACGTGCCTCTTCAGATCAAGAGATATTTGTCCTTTTCCCCGATTTGGCTGGTAATGATCAGGACAATAATCTGAACTTTCGTTGTTGGTAAGGGGCCCCCATTAGGTTGAGGGGGGCCCACTTTGCTGGGGGGGGGGGGGGCCCATCGCGAACGTCTCTCACCCCCGTCGCCAGAGTTCTGGCTGCGCCACTGGCTGCGATGAAGCATCCCATAACGAAACCTAACTTCTGGAAGACGGAATTCTAAGCAGTACCTATAGACGCAACTGAAACAGCTGTAGGGGAAGGTGGGGGAACCGCGACTCCCTAAGGTCTCGTGCATACCTATCAGGAGAAACCAAATACATGTAGCACTAACCATGCTGTCTTAAGACTACCTTCAGACAGTTTCTTCAAATACCCACTACGTAGAGCACAAAGTAAGCAAAATTTTAAATCGGTTTAAATGGGGGGGGGGACAATTAAAAAGTTAGCATTTTCAGGGATAATACTGCCCGAAACATTATGACAACGTTTGACACGTTTAACACAACCACTCCTCTTTGGAAAGGGAATAAATATGTACTTCAGAGTATTTTAGAACATAAAACAGTTTTTTTTTTGTTCATCAAAACTGTGCTCGGCCGCCGCCGACGGACCACCCTGTCATTTATACTGCAGCTGGCTACTGCACAGTAGCGCGGCCAGAACTCGTCACTGACGGGTAGACTGACCCGCAGCGCAGCAGTGCTCCGCGGCACAGCGTGCGACTACTGTGTGCGCGCGGTCCTCCGCGCCGCTACTGTGTGGCGCCCGGTGTTTTAGAAACCCGAGAAAAACAGCCACCCAAGCGGAGCTATATCTAGAAATGTTATTGACAGCTTTCGATAAACGCTTCATCTTGCTGTGTGTGGCCTGGTCTGGTCTTGGGATGTCCCGCGTTTAGTTCGGTCGGTCTCACTCGTCTTTCAGTCTAATTAAATCACATAAGAACATTTTGACCGGAGAGGATCAAGGCATAATTAAACCCAGTCCGACTTCAACGTAGCAGGGTGCAGCGGCGACTCGCCGCTGCACTGGGTGGAGCTCTTCCAGGGAAGTTGGTAGGGCAAAGCTCTTCAATGCGAAAAAAATTAATTTGCAAAGCAACCAAGTCTTAGAAACCAGCTTAAAGGAAATAGTTCACATTTTAACATGGGTTTTGAACTGGAATAGCAGTTCCGTAGCTTGGGCTGAGACGAGCATAAATCAGGAGCTTTTACAGCCCAACGATCACCCTAGGCAAAGATATTCTATTTCTCGTCCCGAAAATTGTGTCTTGCGTTGAGGATGTGTGCCTTGCATATATTCGCATCCAGTATGAAACGAGCATGGGTCCCGAAAATTTTTTCAGAAACTAGAGAAATTATCTACGAGAACTCTAGAGAAATTCTCGTACTGATCAATAAGGACATTCAGCAGCAGCAGATCGCCCAAATGCCGGTGGCCGCGATAATTTCTCTAGTTTCTGAAGAATTTTCGGAACCCATGCTCTTTTCATACTGGATCGCCTGTGCCTTACAGAAACTGAAAAGTTCTTCTTATATCAAAATATAGAAAATAATCTTTTGTTATAAATAGGTTTTATTTTCTTTGCTGATCATTTTGAACATAAAAAATCATAAATCCATTGCAAAAAAATAATTTCGTGAAAGTGAACTATTTCCTTTAAAGGAAACTAGAGGTACAGGTTTACGCGATAACTGTATGTTTTGATATGTATGATTAACGGATGCATTAGTTTGGGTGTAGAAACTTGCATTTTTATTGGTATTATTTGTGAAGAACTGGGTAACTGCTTTTAATTGAACTGTAAAGTATGATGGTGATGCATGCGAGTTCTTCAAGCCCTTTGTAAGTTAGGAAATTCAACCCTACCCTACCCTACCTCTACCCCTATCCTACCCTACCCTACCCTACCCTACCCTACCCTACCCTACCTACCCTACCCTACCCTACCCTACCCTACCCTACCTTACCCTACCCTACCTACCTACCCTACTCCCACACTAACCTACCT
>NW_024883434.1:0-83714 GCF_019059575.1 Amphibalanus amphitrite | reverse complement strand
ATGACCTTCGACCAAGCTTCACGGACCTTTGTGTCGTGAGCCTCCGCATCGTGTGATGTAGTGGACGACAGACCGCGCGCGGGGCCTGTGTCACAAACACGGATCGCTGGTTCTACGGAGAAAATACGACCGGGGAGAGGCAGCGGCATTGAAGGCTGTTGTGAAGGGTTTGACCTCGATAGGTGTTCGGTGACCCAGGAAGTTTGGATGAGGGATGGAGATGCGGAAGAGCTCGATGCTGCTGTCTTAACGGCATGTTTTTCTTGAATTTAGAAATGTTTTTCCAAGACAAGCTGCATCTTTCGTTCATCGATGCCTATAGTTTTGCCATGAAATCTTATCGGACAAACATGAAATATGTGTCTGTCCGAACTATGAAATAATGCAACTGCATGTTTCCTCATCTGCAAACACAAAATGCATCCGCGTCGTTCCACTCGTTGCATACAAATTTACTAGCATTGCTCCGACCAAAACACTGCATCAAGATTCCCATCAGGTACACCTCCGTCCGCCATATTGATTGCACGTTTAGTTGCACTTCACTTGTGCGCAGCTTGCAATTTTGTCATCAATTACCCTCGAGAGGTTCGGAGATGCAGGCGAGCCGGAGATCATTGACTTTTGACCCGTTAATTGAGCTGTGACGTCACAACTGGGTGTGCCAGGGTTGTATACGACTCAATCAATAGCAATCAATTCAATCACGACAAATTTGGGAAACCAATCAAATCAATCAAGTCAGAGCAGTTTTCGGGAATTGATTCAATCGACTCAAACGCGACAATGAAAGGAATCAATCAACTCAATCAAACGACTCAAACCAAGATATACATTAGGTTTTTTGCCCCACCAACTTGGAAAAGTGTCCATAGCAGTCTGGTGTACCTACCTACCTACCTACCTACGGAAGAAACAAAAATATTGTCATTTAAAATTATAAATTGCCATGCCATTCAAAGTTTCTATGTAATAAGGAAGGATACCTAGTGATGGACAGGTGGATCATGATATTGAGGTTCAATGGGTAGAATTGGAGCAGAAGTTTCATTTAATGGGTGCAAAATAACCCAGTAGTTGACTTCAACAAACGCCCCTTAACCCAAATCGCCACCTTTCACCTAAAAGTTGTCAATTTAATTTTGGCCATATTCCAGCTAAGTCATCAGGCCATCTACCCCATGTAAATTGTAAAGCCCCCGTCTGTCTCTTATGTGAGTTATGCGGAGCTCTTCTGAATTGAGCCCTGAACATAATGAACCTAGCTAGGTTACATGCCACACTGACACCATATTGATATGAAAGTGTTGAAAATGTGCTATAAATTTGACAACTTCATTAGGTATGCTTTATGAAGACAGCAGGAAAGCAGGTAGGTCGCTACTTACCTGCCTAGATGTGTCACTGGCTACCAACAGTACCAACGAAGGTAGATAGGTTATATGTGAAGAATTCAAACATTTTATTGCAATACAATTTGAAACTGTTAGGACTGGGGGATAGGGATGAGCATTAAAATATATTTAAAGGAAATGGAAAGGACAGGGACTCTGGAACCACAGGATAAGTTAAGGACAAAGGAAGAAGAACAAGGAAAATTAAATGCCGTTGGTGCGACTGCGAAAAAAACAAAGAAAACGTTTTGCCAAGAAGTATGCTAAGCTTTTATAAATCCTTGTTCTTCGTCTTTTGATTTTTTGGTAAGATGACGTCATTGATTATCATGTAGTATGGTAGATCATCATAAAATAAATCGGTTGTACAACACCAATTTCGTTTTAATTATTATTTCAATTGAAATAAAACCACTTAATAATATTCGGTAAAATATCTTAAGGAAAATGAAATATATTAAATATGTTATGCCTAGGCTCTCAGGAGAAAAGGATCAACAAACGTTCTGCTGCAAATTAAACAATGCAGCAAATTATTAATGTAAACGTAATTAGCGAGACGAAAACGGCGCTTTTGTTTCAGTTATTTTTGTAGGGGTTTCAGATATTTATAGAGTTCAGTGGGTTGTTTCTGAGGAGATGTGGAGATGTGAATTAGTAATTAATCACACTTTATTAGTATATAGGGCCTTGCACTTTATCATCTGGATTAAAAAAAAAATTCCTGCTGAGTGCAGAAAGGTAGGTAGGTGCATCGCCACCGCCAGGTTCTATCACAGGATTGGAGCAGTTATTGCAGTTGAAAGTCAAAGTTGGCTGTTCATGTTTAGGCCCTGTTCTTTATTTGGCCATCTACTCCATATTGCAGTTGTGATGACAAGCAGTTTTCAGTGTAGTTTTGTGATCTTTGATGTCATCAATTGGTGTCATTATTTTTCGTCAACTAAAACTTATTTCAACTTTCCATTCAATCGACTCAATCATACGAGTCACTCTAATTTTCGGGAATCAAATCAGTCAACCAGTCGCTAAAGTCAAACGAGTCAGTCAACCAGTCATCTCGAAAAGTCAATCGACTCAATCCAATCAACTCAAAATACGCCCTGAATCAAATCAATCAATTCAATCGACTTGATTGGTATACAACCCTGGGTGTGACGTGACGTCACCTTTTGCTGATGTAAATTGACTTCCTTGCTGACTAGCTTTTGCACTTTTTCATTGAAACGCTTTCATAGGAACATCGATTTGCTGTAAACTGCTATTTCTCATGTTTTTTTTTGCACATAGACTGTTATCCATCGGCTGGTATTTTTATTGTTTCTGTTTATGCATTGTTCAGCATGTGATGAAAACGTATGGCTCCCATCCCATAGTCTCGACCAATGACCTCACACCAATGTAGCCAATCCGACCGGGAGGGATCGGCCAAATTGCATAATCGCTGGTACGTCATGCACAAAATTAGGCTGCATGCTGGTATGGGCGGTGTGATAGACAATGCAAACATTATGCAGTGGCGGATCCAGGCGGCATTTTGGGAGAGCATGTCACCGCGGCTCAGGATCGCCCAATAGTGCTAACTGCTAAACATTGGTAACAAAAGAGAAAGCAACTGCATTTTACTGGCGCTCGGCTGACCTATGCTTTTTAGAAGATATGCGAGGTGTGAATTTTTTTTACACTTCTCTGGAAAATTCTGTCCACATCTATTGGAGGCGCACTTATCTCTCTCAAACTTCCTCAGCCATATTACCGTTGAAACGTCTTCTTATGACCGCCACCAACCCCCACGTTGGTTGAAACTCTAGTTCTCCTAGCGTAGCTCCGTCAGCCGGCATACATTCCCAAACCACTGCAGGCGCGTAGCGCACCCTCCAAACCGTCCGCTAACGCCAGCCCCAGGCGCTCGAGCGCTTATCTCTGCACCACGCAGCGGCCGCCGGGCGGCGGCGTAGCCGATGACGTCACGTCCGAGCTCCAGTGACGTCATGCAGCGACCGGAAGCCGAGTTTCCGGCGAGAATTTCCGGCGCTGCAGTGGACCTCCTGGTCTGAGGAGAGATAAAACTGGTCAGCGAGATCGCCGAGACCTCTGTAACGGTGTAAGGTGACGGCTGGATGGTGGACATTTTAGGGTTACTTTTTGTCATACCTAAGTAGTTTTAGTTCAAGTCATACACCCTAAGCAGTTTTAGTTCAAGTCATATACGTCCGTTGCATTGTTCTCTATATAGATTGCGTTGCAATATGTCTCTCCAATTCGCCTTTTCGTTTTAGTTAAAGGGACCCTCCCACCTTAACATTAGATTTGAGTTGAGATAGCCAAAATGGGGTCCCTGGCTCACAATTATCGGTTTCGGCACTCACAACATCGAGAAATGCCTTAAAGGGACCCTCCCACCTTCAAAAAAGTTAATGAATTGGCATGAAAGTGATGTCGCTCGGTTCAGAAAGAGCAAAAACGAATATCTACCAAATTTCATCGAAAAATATTCACCGGTTTTCAAGATATTAGACTTTTACTTTTGTTTACTTTTTGGGATCTCCGCTGTTCCTAGCGACTTTATTTGAAAGTGCGGCATTTGTTGCGCGCAAAGCAGCATATACCACCGCGTACTACAAAACGTTTTAGTCAAACATTTAACGGACGTTCGAAAGCCTGATGACGTCATCAGATTCCCGTAATGGTTAAGAGATAGGGACCACGCTGGTCCCACCCTGCAAGTAAAGGGAAGAAATTTCTTGAACACCATAAAGCTGCGGGGGTTGCGACCAGGATAAATGGTGGTTTCTGAGCCTGGCCGCAAACTTGGCTATCTCAACTCAAAACTAATGTTAAGGTGGGAGGGTCCCTTTAAATCGGAAATATTGAATTTCAAAATTGCAGCATTTTGATTCAGAGGGGCTAATGCATAGGAATACCCCTCTGAATGTGTGACGTCAGCGCAGATATCTAACGATTTTTAAATGTTTGACTAAAACGTTTTGTAGCACGCGGTGGTATATGCTGCTTTGCGCGCAACAAATGCCGCACTTTCAAATAAAGTCGCTATAGGAACAGCGGAGATCCCAAAAAGTAAACAAAAGTAAAAGTCTAATATCTTGAAAACCGGTGAATATTTTTCGATGAAATTTGGTAGATATTCGTTTTTGCTCTTTCTGAACCGAGCGACATCACTTTCATTCCAATTCATTTACTTTTTTGAAGGTGGGAGGGTCCCTTTAAGGTGCTGCCTGTTCTGCTCGCTCAGGCATGTGATCGAGTTCAAAGGAGAACATGGTTTTAAACTTTTGTCAAAAGTTCAATATCGCCTTGCATCGAACATTTTATTTTAATAGTATACCTTGTCAATATACAAACGGTATACTAAAGCAGGTATTGGCGTTGGTCGGACATTCTGAACCGTGATACACTAAAGCTGCAAATGCAAGCACCTATACCTTTATGGCTTGCGGCTCAGAATTACGTGATGGATGCACAATTCCACATTGAGTGGCATGTGATGCCTGAGTTAGTATGATGACACATCGCTTGCGAGGACAATTGATAACACATAATGACTCCTGATGATAACTATCATCTCACGATGAAAAATAGATGACACCGTGTCCGAAAACCGCCCATTTGGGTACTTGGCAAAAAACACCCAATTGGGTACTTGGCTACATCGATTATGGCAACATACCCGGTCATGATAAATGCTGCGGCTTGAGCAGGCGAAATACCAGGCTGCAGTACATGCTACCTTCCCGCAGTCTTTCCCACGGTCACGTGATCACGGCATTCCCTTTAGACGTTTGTGGTTGTGGTTTGCGACTGTCCAGAGTGGTTTTCTTGACCTTGATGCTGCTTTACATGCCGACACGCTCTTGTCTGTCCAATGAATAATGAATGGCGCCCGTGGGCGGATATGAATGAGTAGCTGGAATCATAATTCGCAGAGATACAATAACCGACCGCACTTACGGTAAAATTTTGATACCATTGTTTTACCCGAATCTTCTTCAGCTGCTAAGTTTGTGACAAAAGGTGCATCAGCTATTGTGCTTGTATTTCCCCAATTTAAGATCCACTGAGGTCATAGCTAACGAATCATATTCATAATCCACTGCGTCCATTGTTGCGTTCATAACTGCCGAAGCTTCAGTCTTTAAAACCACCACACGCGGTTTTGCTACCGACGCCTACGTCCCACATTATCAGTTTCAGTGTCATGTCATTTACCGCTGCACTCGACCAGTGGCAGATCCAGGAGGAAGGGGGGGGGGCGTTTGGGGCAAATGCCATCCCTCCCGCGGTGCCCGAAATCGACAACATTTTGTGATTTTTCGAGAACAAAAAGAAAACAAAACAACTTTTATTAGGAAAAAATGCTATAAACTGCTCGGTAGTGCATAAGGGATCGAAATCCGGGAAGTTTTTGGAAACTGGAGAATTTTTTTGGGGTGTGCCGCCCCCTGCAGCGTCCAAGCCCACCCTTCTGGATCCGCCCAGATCTGCCAGTGCACTCGACTGCAGTTCTACTGCGATAATTCCGTCACCGCACGTGCGCTATCGCACCGTTCGCCGCGCAGCCATGACGCAGTCACAACAGCCACATTCAGCACGAGGCCAGTCCATTTGCATATTCAGTGGTGTTTGCTGACTACATTTGCTCACTGCAGCGCAGATAAAACATGGACGGGTGCATAGACCGGAGCGTTACAGGAAAATCCCCAGACGTTTTGCCGATGGATAGCTAAAATAAACTGTAAACACTGCACACAGCAAGCACACCAAGCAAACGTGCTTTGATCTACACTGAAAAAACTTACTCCCCATTTTCTAATTTTAGAATGCCAAAAAGCACTCCTGCAATCGAATAATTTTATGACCTGGCATAAGCGTCTAAAATGGGGAGTTTTGGGGAATAAAACTAGCATATAGAAAATATTTAGTATCCGAACGCTTATATTATTCGTGCTAGGGAGTAATTTTATGGCGGAGGATAAAAGTATGCTATCTTTGGATAAAATTACACCAGATGATAATTTTATTAACTTAACACTAAAATTACTCCCATTCGGGGAATAATATTGCCATGCCAAAAAGCACTCCTTTTTCGATAATTTTACCCCGGAGTAACTCCCCGGTAAAATCAAGCCCCGGTGTAAAAGTACCACCCCTGATAATGCGGGGTGATGTGATAATATTATGACCAAGTGTAAAATAAGGAATGCATTTAAACAATGTATTGAAACACCAACAATTGATTAACGAATGGTACCTGAGCATCAGCAGGTACATCTTAGTTTGGACGCACTTCCAGTGATGGCGCATTGCGGCCAACAGGGACGTAATTTTGCTTCCTAGTTGAGAAGCGGCGTCTCAACTGGGAGGCAAAGTTCGTCTCTGCCGGCCGCAATGCGAAATCACTGGAAGGACGTTCAAGGTCACAACTCACAAGGGCGTTATGGTTAACACTGAGGCTAACGAATAACATCTGCGCACAGAACCACCGCCACGGATGGCAGATAAAACGAGCGTGTATGGTTAACACTGAGGCTAACGAATAACATCTGCGCACAGAACCACCGCCACGGATGGCAGATAAAACGAGCGTGTATGGTTAACACTGAGGCTAACGAATAACATCTGCGTACAGAACCACCGCCACGGATGGCGTATAAAACGAGCGTGATCTGGGCTATGAAAGACGTACTGAGACTCATTGGCGTACTGAGACCGCCGCAGCTGAATTAGTAATAATACAGAGGCTCCAGTAGTGTGAGCCACACGTTGCGAATCACTTGAGCCACAGGTGAGCCACAAGTCACGAGTCACTTGAACCACAGGTGAGCCACAGGTCGCCAGTCATTCGAAGTGGGCATCTCCGATGCTGGTTCTACACTACCTGGGTAGCCTCCCACACCTTCTGTGATAAGCCAGATAGGTTTACATCGAATCCCACACTCCGGTAAAGAATCTCGAACAGGGCCCTGCAGGGCCCCGTGAACTTTGTGTAGAAGACAGCGTGGGCGGCCGTCATTAGGGCCACGGTCTCCAACCTGGTGGCCGGCAGTTGGCAGACCACCACACCGTCCACCGATAGTTCCTCACCTGCCTGACGAACCCCGTTTCTCGGATCCGCCAAGGTGCCAATGGTTGTTCCACAACCATAGGCAAGTAGAGCTAGCAGCTCGTCGTCTGCCGTGAAAAAGAATATTGCAGTCAGTTGGCATCAATGCATATCGTACAAATAAACGTAAAGAAAACCTAGGAGAGAAACAAGGAACCGCGTTCGTACAGTAGCTGGCTATGCCATCTACAGTATCTGGAGACGATTCTTCGCTTCTTCCTGATTTCTTTTCACTCTCAAAATCGTAGTACGATGCGTAGTACGTTTGCGTAGTACGATACACTCTTACAACTAAACGTGGTGCATAATTACAAAATGATTATACGTCGTTAAAATATTTCAGTGAAATAAGAAATTAGTACCCGATGTTCCGCTGTCATGGTTAAGTATGGAGTGCAAGTACAGGGTGGTCCAAAAAGGATGGAAACATTTTGAACTCGCATAAAACATGCATTATTGTATGCATTTAACTGAAAATGGTACCAAACGAGAGTACATTTCGTGGAAATTCATAACGGCATCACTCTCATCTCCTTTCCTTCGTTTTCAGTCTCTCACAGCAAATGTTCGAAGAGACTACTTTCGCGAGACAGGCACAGAGCGGCCGGTCTGGTGGCTGACGCGATAGCCCGACGACACATGTTCGCTGGTATGGCTCACACAGTCTTGGTGATCGCTCTCTTCAGGTCACAGAGACCTTCCTTGTAGACCTGGTCCTTGAGATGAGATGATAGAGAAGTCACTGCACAGCAGCAAGGTCACCGAAATGGTGTGCCCTCAGCGGAAAATGAGTCGTGGGTCCACTTTGGTTCGAGGAAGGGAGCGGCGACACCGTGACCGTCAATCAACAGCGCATACAGGCGGCGCTGAGGAAGTTCTGAGAGTGAGTCCAAACGAAGCATGGCAGCCTCATCATACACCTTATGTGGTTCCAGCAAGACGGTGCGCCTCCTCACATCGCAAAAACAACGCTCAAGTGCATCGAAAACCACTTCGGTGACCGGCTGATATCCCGCGGTGCCAGTCGGAACTGGCCTACCTGCTCATCCGACCTGACCCCTATGGAGTATGGATGTTTTACTGTGGGGTCATCTCAAGGGCCAGGTCTACAAGGAAGGTTCAGAAAGCCTCTGAACTGAAGAGAGCGATCAACAAGGCTGTGTGAGCCATACAAGCGGGCTATCGTGTCAGCAGCCAGGCTGGTCGCTCTATGCCTGTCTCGCGAAGGTGGTCATTTCGAACATCTGCTGTGAGAGACTGAAAACGAGAGAAAGCATATGAGAGTGATGCCATTATGAATTTCCACGAAATGTACTCTTGTTTGGTATCATTCCCAGTCACGTGCATGCAATGATGCATGTTTTATACGAGTTTAAAATGTTTCCATCCTTTTGGTCCACCCTGTAGGTATCAAACTGCATGTAACTGTGGTATATTTGGAGACAATGAAGACAACCATGAATGGAGACAACCTGAATGGAGACAACCATGACTTTTCAATATCACTAGAGTTAAACAACACTTTTTGACTAATAGCAAAACCAACGACGATTGCCTGTCCAAAGGTGGGGTACAACATGTTGTCCCGCCCGTCGTTAAAGTGCCACCTTTTTACGATTTTCGGTTTTAAAACGGTTTTCAGTAGACCTGACCCACCTATGACCTACCCTGAAGTCCGTTTCCCGAAATTCGTCCTAGTTTTCGAGATATCCGCATTCGAACTTCACATTGATGCCATCACAAAAAGTGTGGGAGATGGGATTCTAACATGGTAATGTTACATTCCCATATTCCACATATTTATGATGGCTTTAATCTGAAGTCCAATTGCGGATATCTTGAAAACTAGGCCGAATTTCGGGAAACAGACTTCAGGGTAGGTCATAGGTGGCTTAGGTCTAGTGAAAACCGTTTTGTGTAAAAAAGGTGGCAGTCTTCCTTTGAGCCAAAAAAAAAAATCATCAAGAAAATAAACAGTTGTCCTGCCCTCTGCTATTAATGTATTACGCCATTGGGATATGTGAAACGTCATTTCTCCATCGTGCAGGAAGAAGCATGCGTGGGAAATACCTTCCTACACTTGGTCTTGGCTAATGTTTTGGCCTGACCTCGTATTTATCGAAAATACCTCGGGCCTAACTTTACATTTGCTAAAAAAATCAGTCGGATCTAAACATTATTCCAGCCCTGGCCAGGAATATATTGTCTAGGTACGATGATCGGCTCCAGCCCAGTTACATAGAAGAAGAGTATCCCCCCCCCCGGCACGATGTGTTGCTAGCGGAACACCTCATCCGAAAAGGTGTGCTTGTGCCCGTTCAAAACTCACCGTCTTTGTCGGCCGGCTCCACGTTTATCATCGTCTGGGCATACTTCTTCGCGGTATGTCTGATTTTGTGCAGGATATGCTCCTTCACGTCCTCCTCGAGCCCGGAGCCCCATGATCATTCCCAAGTCAGTCCACACCTGGAAACATCGCAAAATCACATTAATGAATGGAATTAACATCAAGCAACATCAAGTGAACATTATATCATTGTGGAAGGTCAGGTCAGGTAAGTTACTCCAGCTCACAAAAAGTTTGAAAGCGCGCCACGTCAAGTGTCAACCTCTGGTGATCTTTTACCTGATAAAAATGACTGGAATGCTTTCGTCATGGTTTGTGACAAGATTCCCAACTCCGCCTTGAGCGTTTCGTTACGGTTACGTTGCTATAGGACCCGCCAAGTTAGATGGGAGAGGGGGGGGAGGGACTTCCCAGCAGGCGGTAGAAAAACCAGAGGGAGTGGGTTAAAAATTATACAAATTTTCCAGATGTTTTCCTATCCAATTTTGTTCCCTGATAGCGCGGATATAAAATGGTGCCACTAATTATATAGTTAGTTCAGTTCAACCATCCCCCGTTAACGAGTTTCAAAATTCCTTTACCGTTACATCACGCTGCCGCGCTGGCGGGAAAAAAGTTCCCATACATTCATAATACATAGGAACATGGTGATCATCTGGGTCACCTGGCCAGCTTATAATTGGGAAGTTTATAAAAAAACACGTTTACATGAATGTTTGAAGCCCCGTTTCTCGATAATCCACCCTTAAAAGGCACAGGTGTCAAATGTGACATTTTAACTACACCACGCTTACGCAAAGCCACTGTGACGTCACCGTGGCGGTCAAATTTTCCTACTGAACTACCCTGTTAGTAAAGGAATCTCGAGTTCAATCACACATAACATTAGACAAGACTTTTAAATACCGAATAAAGCAACACTTACGGCAGCTTCGCTGTACATATCCGGGAATATCTCCTTCATCTCCTCGCCAGTCTTCCGGTTTCGGTTGCTCGTGAGGCATATCCGCCGAGCCTCGAAGGATTCTTTGAGAACAGATGTCTTGTGAGTGACATCGGCGTGCTTTAGCTTGGCACTGAACTTGGCGGTTTCGGTGCAGATGTCTAGCTTCGACTTCTTCGTTTTGGGAAACATCCCCGGCATCCCCTCTTCAGCTGCCGCACGCTTTTTCACAACGATGCCCCTGGCTCGTCTTTCCGTGTCGATGACGGCGTTGCTCAGTGGCTTTCGACAGTTCTTGAATCTGTTCCGAAGTTTCTGTCGGAAGCTGTTCTTCCGCAGAGTCACCTTTGAGAAAGAAAAGAACCGTTTTTTTTAATTTCATGGACAGCTTTATCAGGCAGTGAACACTGAACAAGATATAAATACGTTCATTTAACGTGTTTTCTTCTATCGTGATATTGGGAGGATAGAAACAACAAAAAGTAGATGTCCGGATATGACCGTTTTAATACGATAGGCAATGGGCACTGGACGACTATGGGTAACATCGACCACAAGACAGGAAACATCAACGTGACACAGGAGGAAGCTCGGAGGACCCAATACGTAGCGGCCATGGGTGACAATTTGTCTTCCAGAACTTCATCATCGCGGAAATCTTCGTCCGCAAATCTACGTCAACGCATTTCTTGGATTGTATGGTCATACTACGGATTACTGTAAAGACATACTAACAAAACACAAAGTATACAGTAATTTCAGCTTACCTTCGAGGACTGGGATGCTTGCTCGGTTCTCTGACAGAAGGCCTTGGTTCTGACGACTTGAGCACAATGGCGATTATTGGCGGTCGCGAATGGTCGCGAACTGCAGAGACATTCCGAAAATATTATTCTTGGAATAATACTGTGCTGGACGAATAGATTAATCACTTTTAGATTAGTTATGTCACAACGGAATAGGATTATCAAGAAAGTGATACAGTATTGCTTGAAATACGCTCCAGAATACTCCCGAAGAATAATGTTAGTAATGCTACCACATAATATTACTCCAGGGTTATAAAATTATTGTATGGACATGATAGTTTTATCACGAAGGAAGTAATTTTTACACCTACATGAGAATAGTTTTATTCTGTCGCGTCAATTTATCAGCCGTAATGGAGTATAAAAATTACCATAATTACTCCACAGCGGTTTATTTTTATGCAGTTTTGATAAAAATACTCTAGCTGTCAATTTTATTACCATCTAATGGGAGTTCAGCACAAATATATTCCAATGACCTTGTTTATCACTGTGAAATAAGCTAAAATTACCCCATGCCTCTTTGACACTGATGTAAATTTATAACCCGAAAGAATAAAAAGGACATGTGATAAAATTAGAAGATAAAATCAGCACTTGCTAAAACACAAAAGAGATGATTATAGTACCAGGTTTAAGAATAACTTTCAAAAACGCCCTTACTGCAATGCAGAGAGTAACAATACGCTACAAAACATAATCATTATATGCCATTGGTGCGTGATTATTCGCCAAACTAGAGTGGAAAAACTCCAAAAATAACTCTCTAGGTGTAAGTTTTTTTCAGTGTATACCTGCAGACCTGGCGTTGGAGGCTGGATGTGAAGCTTTTTTTTCGTGGCCATATAGACACATTGGGAATTGGGATACCTATATAAATGGCAACGGGACGGTTGAGTATACAATTATGCATGAATACTACATAGATGAAGAGGTGAACAAATAGTAATATCTTTCTAGTTGAGGTTTATTTGCCATTGGGTCTACAGTGCAGGGATATAGAGGATTCTTCATGGCTCCGAGTGGAAGATAAGGATATCTTTTCCAAGCGGGTTACTGAAAAACCGAGCGACGAAGGAGCGAGGTTTTTCTGTAACACGCGAGGAAAAGATATCCGATCTTCCACGAGTGAGCCATGAGGAATCCTATATCTTTCTATGTTGAGGTTTATTCTTAATTAATAAAATATTATATTTAAATGCATTCATCTATGTAAAAATAGATTCAGAGTAGTTCGTTCTTATTTCATAAGTTTCGTCCATAAACAACCATTAAAAATGTCGTTCGGTTATTGACCCATCATCACATGAACTCTTGATTTTTCGCTATGAACCCTCGAGACCTTATCTTTGCATCTCAGAGGGATGCAGATATAGCAAATTCTTATCTTTGCATCTCAGAGGAGTGCGAGATAGAAATATCTTTCTAGTTGAGGTTTATTTGTCATTGGGTGTACAATGCAGGAATATTTCTATCTCGCACTCCTCTGAGATGCAAAGATAAGAATGTATTATCTCTGCATCTCTCTGAGATGCAAAGATAAGGTCTCGAGGGTTCATAGCCAAAAATCAAGAGTTCAACTGATGATGGGTCAATAACCGAACGGCATTTTTAATGGCTGTTTATGTATGAAACTTATGAAATAAAAACACACTACTCTAAATCTTTTTTTACATAGATGAATACATTTAAATATAATATTTAATTAATTAAGGATAAACCTCAACATAGAAAGATATGGGATTCCTCATGGCTCACTCGTGGAAGATCGGATATCTTTTCCTCGCGTGTTACAGAAAAACCTCGCTCCTTCGTCGCTCGGTTTTCAGTAACCCGCTTGGAAAAGATATCCTTATCTTCCACTCGGAGCCATGAAGAATCCTCTATGTGAACGAAATTCAGCTGTGCATTTCTTCTGATATGGGTATTTAATATTTACGTTGTTCGAAATACAGTGTAACACGACAAATAACTTATTGTGACTGGTGACGTTCAGTTCGCTGTTGGTGTGCCGTCGAAAATAAACACGAGAAGAAACTCGCTGATATGACTTTTATTGGTCACTGATACCAGTATCACTGTCATCGATATCACTATCACTACTCACACACGGAAGTTTCGAAATCAAAGTCCCGCGAACAGCGCATCCCTGATTATCGAATTTTTGTTTAAATATTTTTGATGGCGATGTTAGCTGATCTCATGTGTTATTGTGACCTTAGGTGACCTGGAATGACAATTTTTGCTTGTTCAACGTGAAAAGCGTATGTGGTAAACTTATGTGCCACATACGCCAATTGGCACTCTGCTCCAATCCTTATCCTCAGTCAAGTGTTGCTCTTCAGCCACACAATATCCTTGATTTTTATGGACTGTGGGAGACATATCGCACACTTGCTGACGATTTCCGGGCTGTTGACAACCTTTCTACGCGACTCTCGAAAACCGTTCTTCACTGTTGTCTATCCGTCGCCACCGGCCACCGTCGTGGGCCGTCGTAGGCCACCAACATGAAGTCTTTCACTGTCGCTTACTGTCGCCGGCGCCGACTGCGCTGTGGTGTGCCACAGACTTACTCCGACTGTCGCTAAACGCTAACCGTCGCCGGTTGTCGCTAACTGTTGTATACCACATAAATACACCGCTCCACTGTCACTGTCGCTAACTGTCGCCCACTGTCGTGTGTTACCGACATTCTCCCTACTGTCGCTAGCCATTGCTGACTGTCGCTTAGTGCTGTACACCACATGCACTCCCCCACTGTCGCTGACTGTTGCAAATTGTCGCTAACTGTCGCCAACTGTCGCCAACTGTCGCTGACTGTCTATAGCTGTCGCTAGCTGTCGCCAAGTGTCGCTGACTGTCGCCGACTGTCTATAGCTGTCGCCAATTGTCCCCCACTGTCCCCTACTGTCGTTAACTGCTGCCAACTGTCCATAACTGTCCCCTACTGTCTCCTACTGTCGCCAACTGTCACTGACTATCTATAGCTGTTCCCTTTTGTCGCCGACTGTCTATAATTGTCCCTGACTGTCGCTAACTGTCCCCTTCTGTCGCCTACTGTCGCCGATCGTCATGTGCCGTCGCGTGACCCGTACACGCGGCGACGACTGTGTTACTTTCGCCGCCGATGCCCCACCAACAACATTCTCCGTCGGGCCGGCGGCGCCTCCCAAACCGGTCCGGAGGCATTCGCCCGACGCTCCACCCACCAAAACATGATCATGACGGCAGTGCAAACGTGCACAGTGCACAGTGGACGGCGCACAGTGGGTGATTCAATGTGAAACTGGGGTCAAAGTGGTAGAGTGGGCAGTGGACGATGGACCACTAAAGGTAGAGCTTGAACTGGAACAGTGGATATTTATAAATTTATTATGCATCTTTACTCGACAGCGCACAGTTGATGGTGCACAATGCACCATAAGCTATTGGCAATGCACACTGCAGAATGGATTAGACGGTGCACAATGGAAAATCTTTTGCATTGTGCACTGTGCAGTAATGGAGGCAGTACAGAATAAACAATAAACCGTGGGGTGTGGACGATATACAATACACAGTAAGCAGTTACAATGCACCGTCAACCCTGAATAGTGCTTACTGCTTACCTAATGGACAGTTTGCATTGCAGATGGACTAGACATTGCAAAGTTGACAATGCACGCGAATAGTTAGAAAGTAGTCAAAACTACTTTCTAACCTTTCTAACCTTTGAAGGGACCCTCCCACCTTAACATTAGTTTTGAGTTGAGATAGCCAAATTGGTGGCCATGGCCTGCAAATACCGGTTTGGGCACTCACAACATCGAGAAATGCTTTAATTCGAAGATATGGAGTTTCAAACTTGCAGTTTTCGGATTCTAAGGGGCTAATGCATTGGTATCAGTGGCGCAGCCAGGATTTGGTTTCGGGGGGGTCATCGCCTCCAAAGCGGGCCCCCTAGTGTGCGGGCCCCCACCCATTTTTTCAGAATCTTTCCATATTTCATACGCATTCTGCTGAGCGGGCCCCCTTTACCTACACGATAACCCTGAGCGAGTTTGAATCGGAAAATTTTGATAGAACAATGGCTCGGTAATCACCCGACCGGTGTTCAATTTCTACGCGAATTGACCATGACAGAAATATGTTACTATGAGGTACGAATTCGTATCTTTCGAGGCCGAAATGTGCCCCTTCCGCAATATGCATAGCATATACGCTAACAGAGCTGTTGCCTGCTTCTATCGGACAATATTTAAGTAGTCCCATTTGCCTGTCCTAAGTCATCTATTGGCTGCATAGTAGATTGTATCGACAGAAATATGTTACTACCAGTAAAACGCCTTTTGGGCGAAGAACGAGCGAGCGAGATAGTGAGCCCTGCACGTGCGGAAGGGCGAGAGGGTACTTCCAACAGGCTTGTGCATTTGCAAAGCACCCTTCTAACCGGTCGCTAGCGGTGCGCCAAATTTGAACGCGATCGGCCCAGCCGTTCCTGAGATCAGGAAGCGGCATTCTGCACTGCGCACGTGCGAACGGGGTCCAAACTGACTTTTGCACGGCACCCTACTAACCGGTCCCCAACCGTGTACCAAATTTGAGCGCAATCGGCCCAGCCGTTCTCGAGATCTGGAAGCACCCCGCTGCACGTGCGCACGTGCAGTAGCACCCTAACCGCAACACATGGGATCGCATTGCCTGTTGGGTGCCTACCTGTATGCCAAGTTTCAGCGAAATCGCCCCAGTAATTACCGAGTTATTGGAATGGGAACAAATTTGGCACCTCTTTTTTTTGTATTTTGCACGTGCAGTGGGGGTCACCCACATAGATCAACAGTACCCGACCTTTGGTAGAAGGGATGCAGCTACCCTACAAAAATTACAGCGAGACAATCGCCCAAGCGGCCCAGTTCTCCCGGGGCCCCGGACCCATCCACGGGAAGCCCGGGCCCTATCTGCAAAGGGGGGCCCGGCCCCGTTCTCCCAGGGGCCCGGGCCAGTTCTCCCGGGGGCCCGGGCCCGTTCTCCCGGGGGCCGGGGCCCGTTCTCCCGGGGGCCGGGGCCCCATCCAACCGGGGATCCGGGCCCCGTCCACCCGGGGCCCGGGCCCCGTTCTCCAGGGGCCCGGACCCATCCACGGAGCCCGGGCCCCATCCACCCAGGGGGTCCGGGCCCGTTCTCCCAGGGGCCCGAGCCAGTTCTCCCGGGGGTCCGGGCCTCGTCCATCCGGGGCCCGTTCTCCCGGGGTTCCGGACCCATCCACGGGGGCCCGGGCCCCATCCACACAGGGGGTCCGGGCCCGTTCTCCCAGGGGCCCGAGCCAGTTCTCCCGGGGGCCCGGGCCCCATCCAACCGGGAGTCCGGGGACCCCGTCCACCCGAGGCCCGGGGCCCGTTCTCCCGGGGGCCCGGACCCATCCACGGGGGGCCCGGGCCCCATCCACTCAGGGGGCCCGGGCCAGTTTTATCGTCCGGTTAGATTAGGACCTCTCTCCTCCCTCCCTCCCTCCCTCCTTCCTCCCTCCCTCTCTCTCTCTCTCTCTCTCTCTCTCTCTCTCTCTCTCTCTCTCTCTCTCTCGAGCGGGCCCCTGACAGAAATTTCGGGGGGGTCAGCTGACCCTCTGACCCCCCCCCTGGCTGCGCCACTGATTGGTATGCCCCCTTAGAATTTGTGACGTCAGCGGAGATCTAACGATTTTTAAATCTTAGACTAAAACCATCGTTAACACGTGGTGGTATACGCTGCTTTGCGCGCAACGTCTGCCGCACTTTAAGGCTGCCAAATTATTGCTTCCAAATAAAGTCGCTAGTGACAGGGAGATCCCAAAAAGTAAACAAAAGTAAAAGCCTAATATCTTGAAAACCAGTGAATATTTTTCGGTGAAATTTGGTAGATATTCGTTTTCGCTCTTTCTGAACCAAGGGACATCACTTTCATGCCAATTCATTAACTTTTTTGAAGGTGGGAGGGTCCCTTTAAAGGGACTATCCCACCTTCTAAAATGTTGTTAAAACCAGTTAAATTGTGCCCGACTTTATAGATTGGATGACCAGGAACACGGTTCTGGCATTTATTTTTCATTAAACATCTTAGGCTTCCCATATTCCAAACACAAACTTTCAAATATGTGACGTCACAGCCCAAAATTACCTCCTTCCCCAGGCCACCTTACTGTCATAAAGCTGATTCTTTTTACTCTGTAGGCACCACAACAAAGTTCAGACCAAGTTTTAAGCGATTTTTCAACGAACAAACCCATTTAAATCAGAATGAATAAACGAGGTGACGTCACACTAACGGTCGCTCCATGTTGAAGATAGGGCCTTGTACAAGGCCCATTTTCAAATGAAGGGAACGAATTTCTTCAACACCAAGAGGCCGCGGGGGTTGCAACCTAGATAGATAGTGGTTTCTGAACCTCGCCGCAAACTTGGCTATCTCAACTCAAACCCCATGTTAAAGGTGGGATAGTCCCTTTAACCTACTTTCATACCTGGTCAAAACCAGAGATGATGAAACAAGATAGTGATCAATCTTCAGGTTTTTTGTTCCACCAGGCATTTCCTGAACCAATGGTAAAATCTCGTTTACAAAGATAACCTACTCGGGCGACAATATCAAAGAATGTTGATGCAATATAATATCCATCATAATACAAACGGTCACTACTCACTACCTTAGTCTTTTCAGCTTCCAGACAGCAGAATCGGCAAGGAAAAGTAACCTTCTCACTCCTATTTCCATCGCTAGATGTCACTAGTTTAACACTATTTTTCCTGTTCTGCCGCCAGGTGTCTCCCCAGTCGACTGCCGAGCCGCCTGCAGTGATACAGAACGCCATGGCGACCAAGGACAAGAAACCCTTCAGCTACCTGCCCGTGGGAGGTTTCAGCGCCACGGGGCTCAATTCTGAACTCAGCATCTCAGAGCAGCGACTCACTAAAGCTCAGGAGGAGGGAGGCGACGGAACGGACTCTGCTGCGGGTGTTGCCTCTACGTCAGGTGACGACACTCGCGTTGAGTCGGGAAGCGGAAGTGACATTGGAGTGGGAGATTCTGCACCTGTAGGTGGCGCCCCTCCCCCTCCGCCCCCACCCCCTCCTCCTCCCCCACCCCCACCCCCAGCCTCCAATGCCAGTGTCCGAAGCCAGCGTTCAGTTCCCTGGGCTCAGAATCTATCCCGTCACCGCGGTACTGACGCATCACAACCTACAACTACAGCAGCAACTTCAACTGCAAGTGCCCCCAAGGAGAAACCTTCTCAGCGCTGGGGAGCTGCTCCAGTTCCGACAGAGGCGCAGCTTCAGACAGCACTGAGGCAGACATCAGCCGGAGAGACTCTACGCAGGGAGGCTGCGGCTGCGGCTGCTGTTATTTTGGCACGGACGGCGGCAGAAGAAGCGACGCAGAAAGAGGCTCAGAGAGAGACGCAGAAAGAGACGACGCCGACGACTCGGATGGTTCCCGCACCGGCATCATCGCTGCAGCCGACGCAGCCGATGGTGAAGGCGAAAGCAGCGACGCTGCAGCGTCGGGTAGGACCCGCGTCGTCTTCATTCGATGGAGAGATGAAAGCTGGAGGATTGTCGCAGAGGAACAACACGCTTCCGAGGCAAATGAAACTATCCAATCAGCATGACTCACAGGGACGGCAGGGAAAAATGACAGCGGCTGGACAGAAGAATGTCGCCTCGAAGCAGACTCCGCCCGTTTCTGCGTCAACTCAACCTAGCTGGACTGTGAATTCTGCTGCCACTCCCACAAACTCTCAGCCGAATGGCAGAGGCGGAAGGCAGTCGACCTCACCGTCCGCTGATGCGCAGGTGGCGCCACCAGCTGCAGCGGTCACTGGACAGGTGGCGCAGCTATCGCAGCGCTGGCCGCCGGCCGCTGCGGGTCAGGCCAGCCGATCGTCGCCCCCTAAGGCGGATCAGGTTGTCCTGAACCAGACTGCTGTGAAGCAAACGAAACAGAAAAACGCCAGCCAAAATCAGCGAGGTGTGCAGAAGACTGAAGCCTCGTCAACTACAGCCAAACAGACCTCAGCTGTTCAACCCGCTTCGAGCCACGTAGCCGCTACCCAGGCACCCACGGGCCACGCAGCCACAAATGGCCACTCTGTACCCCACCAGGTCCCTCTCTCCCAGTCAGCTCTAGCCGCTCTGCAGCAGAACGCCGACCAGACAGCAGTGAAGATCGCCGCCCATCCTCCGTGGAGAGTCACCAAAGGCAGTGGTAGTGCTGCCTCGGGAGCATCGGCACCCGCCGCGACCCCGACCCCTGCTGTGGCTTCGGGTCAGACTTCGGCTTCGGCGCGCGGTCAGCTTTACATCCCGCCCGTCTCAAAGCCAGCGTCGGCGGCAGAAGCGCTGGCCTCGCCTCCGCCACGCGCCTCGGCTGCGGCGCCCTCCTGGCGGCAGGTGCGACCGGCAGGTCAGGCGGGGTCAGCGACAGTGACCTCGGCTCCCGCGGCGGCTCACACGGGTGGAACGCTGAGGTCTCAGACTAAGGCACGGCCGGCCGGCGGGCAGCAGCAGCAGCAGCAGCAGCAGCAGCAACAGCAGCAAATTCCTATGGCTGTCATGGTAAGGACCAAGGACTAAATGACAGTGCTTTCTTTTCAGCTTGGTGTTCGCTTTTACATCTAAATTTCAAGGGGCCGCCTTATTAGGGCCCAATTAAGTCTCTTGCATAAATATTGCGATCGTTGTTCATGAGTTTGATTGGATGCTTTATTGAATGGATGCTTTGTGAGCTAATGCTTTGCGTGTCATGAGAAATGAGTGGTTACTTCTCAATAACTATCCCTGTTTTTATATATGTATGTGCTGACTGACTTCTTTCATTACAAATTGGTGCCAAACATTGTTTAGTAATTAGTTTATACTTTCTTGCATCGCTTGCATCCAGCTCGACCGTCTAAATATCCCCGTCGTAGGCACGCCACCCAACACACGCGGCCGTCACCCGAAGCTAAGCTTTCCGTCTCTGCCGACAGACGTCGCGTACAACTACAATCCCCCTACAGATGAGAATGGGACCGGACGGAAAGCCCCAAATCAGCATCGGCGGACGTCCACTGAAGGTCACTGACGAGGGTGTACAGTTCCCCGTGGAGTTGTTCTTCCCGCCAAACGGCGGACAGCAGAACGGGACCAGGTATAACTCGCGCACCTCCTAATACGTGCACGTGCGCACGTGCGAGTGTTTGGAGCCAGGAGGGGGAGGAGAGTGACTTTTTACAGCTGCAACGTCCTTTTTGAAAGTGACGTCACTGTAAATAAACTGCGATATAAACGCAGTGTGTACTGTGTGATGCGTGGTGCTATTACGTACCGGACCAATTAAACAGGTCTGGGGCATGATGACGTCATAAACTGCTAGTGACGTCATCGGGCCTATACTGCTGCTTCCGCGAGACTGTAAAACCGGCTGTCTTATGTGTGCGTGTGCTGACTTTACTTATCCGCTTCCCTTGTAACAGGCTTCTTTTAGAGACACCCGTGTCAAACGAAGTGCTAGTGACGTAATGACATTGTTAAAATGGTAATCGCAGGTGACATTGCCTTTTTATTTACGCATGACCGTTTAAACAATGAAAAGTAAATATGTAAGGCGGTTTCATTGAATTTCACTTATATTTCGGCGGTTAAATCAAAACTGGCACATGTATCGTGGAAAAACCACGGCAGCAAAGGTTTTGCGGACGGAAAATCATTACGCCGTTCGACCATATGCGGCGGAACGGGGAGGGCACCGGGGTACCGTGCGCCACTTTCATTTTGGCATTTTAACCTTAGCCCTAGGTCGTTGCGTGGAAAGCATGGGACCAAAAGTGGGCAGTGCCCCCCCCCCCTTAATTTAACCCTCGCCCGTAAACGGCGATCTGCCACCTTCGCCCATGCAGGGGGGGGGTTGGTGCGACCCCCCCCCTTGGCGTTTGAAAACGGAGCGTCGTAGAGCTTAGCGGAAAAAACCAACGGATTGCTCTCGCCGAGATCTCGCGATTGGTGGTATATTTTTTGGTCCTAGGTCAACATTTGACCTACTTTTGACCGGTCAAAGGTCAAATTTTCGGAAAAATAGACTTTTTTCAACTTTCCGCGGCGATTGCGGCAAAACGGTGGGAGATATCGACTTCAAACCTTCACTATCGTGTTCCTTGATCAATTCTCTATCGTTTGGTATGTATTTCGTTTCCCTAGCTCTAAAAATGGCGCGTTGGGAGCGCCGGAAGTCGGCAAGGTCACAGTTGGCGGCAGAAATTCGAAAAATCAAAATTTAAATTTTTGAAATCTGATTGTATTTTTGGATTTGGAAGGTCCATTTGCTCCCTATAGAAGCTAATATTGCTGCATATTCCCATTGAGGTGACAAGAATTAGCAAAATAGTGGTTCGGGCGCTTTTCAAAAATAGTACCGGACGCTGTTCCTCTTGTGACGTCATAGATCCGTGACCTGACCTGACCCGGTCAAGTTTCTTATACCATATGATAGCCAATACTTGCCCCAACATGCATGGGAAGTTTCATCACGATCCATCAACCGATGTCCGTACCACCGGCAGGAAACCTCGGGCGTTGGCACTCAGTTTGTGAAAATCCGGCCGGAGGCTGTTCCCTTTGTGACGTCATAACTCCGTGACCTGACATGACCCGGTCAAATTTTTTTTATCAAAAGATGCGCAAGGTTTGCCCCATAAGGTACCCAAAATTTGGCGGCGCTGCGCGCCGCCGTTTTTGCACTATTTCCGAAAAACCTCAGGGGGGGGTTGCACCAACCCCCCCCCCTACATGGGCGAGGGTTAAGGTGTTCCGCCGCTACTGCGTTCGACCTGAACAAATACCTGCCGACTTCGAATGACAACTCACGGCAGGTGGTGACTAAGATGGCCTGCTTTTATGTTTTCTGTTTCACACTGTGCCTTCAAGTTTTGCGTGATGGAATGTTCTAAGAGTAATTTTAGGAGTCAAACTGTTTCACTCACTACCTTCATAGTTACTACAGGTAGGGACATGTGGCTTTCTGTCTTTCAAATAAGACGATGTAGAGACAATCCAGGGTGTGTGATTTGCTATAATGCTGCATTAGTAGTTAAGTCTGACGGCAATGAAGCTTTCTTTTACTGTTCCAAATTAAGCGATCATTCAGTTACTGGCACCTTCAATTCGACCGCCTAAGCTATTAGATGATTCTTTTTAGATGCCTGTAAATATAATATATCGTTTTATGAGTGTAACACTGTATAAGAAAAGAGCGTATTGTGATATATGTTTGGATGATCTAATTAAGCGTGCCATGAGGTGACTTTCATTTGATAGAATGTAGAGACTAGAGACCGCATCACAAGAGGAGTGCTGTGATTTTTCTGACCGAAACAAAGCGAACTGTTTTACCGCGAGCGAATCCGTGAATTCGGTCATGATTTGTGTACATATTTGCATGTAACTGCCTGCGAGTGGTTTGTATCATTTACTTGGCTATGCTGGCGAGATATCCGAAATATGGCGTGTGCTCTTTGCTGACGACGCTATAAGAGAATGGCTTCATGATGTGTTAAGCTTACTAACCTACCGCTTCTCAGATTGCGTTCAATAAACGTACTTTTTATTGTTTCGAATTTCTTTTAAGAGATTTTAGCGTTGTGAGGAAAATCATTATGATGATTATGAACATATTTGATTGACCGAATCCTCAATATAATCTGAATAAAATGACAATTTAGCCAAATTCGGGTATATTCGATCACAGATCTTTGTCATTTTATTCAGATTATATTGAGGATTCGGTCAATCAAATATGTTTCGAATTTCGTTGCGGAGTCGTTTACTCGTGGGTACAGTGTTTTCATCGTGGACGTGATCTACGCTGGTAGTCTCACTCAGAGACCCGAGACCTTTCTGGTGGGTCTGAAGGGACAGGCCGCCAGATAATTTTGACGCACTCGAGTTAAAACGTGAATTCGCCGTTTTACCAACAGGATACGAGCCATAAGCCACTCACACTGCGTAGCCTCATCTGCATTCACGGGAAATCCGCATACACTGCATTCATCTTTCAACGATAGACCATGCATTAATGCTGGATTTTTCCCTGAAGCTAAAACTCTTCTAAAACCCCCGAAGCTAAAGCAGCTAAAAGATAACTCGTTGAAGGTCCAACATTTAGTAATAAAGTAAAAGTCATTCAAATAAACATACGACATACCGATTCAATGAAGTTGGATAAAATGCTGTACATCGTAACACTTCATTGGGCCACACCGTTGCAGCTCTGCAATTCGGATTGAAATTTTCCAAATGTCCTGGATATTTATTCGCAGTTCATTTACTTTATGTCCAGTTTTGTCACCTGAAAACGTCGCCCTCTCAGCAGCCGATGTCAGATGGGCGATTCTGTGCCATTTGGCGCTGCCGGAGACAGGCAGGGCCAGGTGCGTGCTTTTGGGTCAACCCGCCCAGATAAAACCCGATGGCCTTGGGGCAGACAGGTGACAGCGAGCCGGATAAATCACCACCACCGCTGTCAGAAACTGCGCCAAAACCCTCTCCTCTCTAAGAGTGTAGTTTTCCGCAATTCTCAGCGATAACGAAAAAAGAGTTGACCTGATGACCCGGTTAGGTCGACTCGAGCGTGGTTCTTTTTTGTTGTGGGATAAGAAACAGGTCTGTGCTACGTTTGGCCAGGTGCCACTATGTGCGCTCTGCTTCCGTGGAGTGACAGTTAAAGCCTTAGAACCAAGTGCAACTAAAATCAGGCTTGTAGGTCCAAGAGGCATTGGGTACATTTGCTCCTCCTTCAGCGTCAATTTAAGAAATTGAGCCGTTTTCCTTGTTTATGTAGAAGACTAAACAACTTAGACAAAATGTTTCCTCTCAATTACAAATCAACACACAAGGAATCATAATTTGACATAACCTGTAAAAGCGTTTTGAACTGCTAATGTGTGGGAGGATCAGGCCCCTCAGTCGTTTGGCCCCTGATTGAGCTAGAGCTTCACGAAAAGTGCGAGCGTATTGCTCGTGCCGGGAAGAGGCCGATGTTGCGTAGTTATATGGTCCAACTCTATTTACTGAGCCTGTCCCGTAGCTCAGTTGGTAGAGCGTTGGACTCCGCGTGGTAAGAGCACGCGTCCCGGTTACAAAAAACCGGGTTCGAAGCACGACGGGCGCTTGACGTTTATGAGCCTCCTGACAGGTATGGTTACGGTTGGTGGCAAGCCGTAGCCAAACGAAGTTAGTGAGGGGGCCAGCTGTGCGCGGCTATGTGCTCACGTTAAACTTTGGACTTCAAATTCTGTTATAGAACCGGCATTGCGCGATCGGAAGGTAAAGCGCAGGGTCACCGCAACAAGCTTCGCTTAGCGTGGGCTCTGTCCTTGTAAATCCTTCCATTCAAAAGATTTGTACCAAAGTTACAACAAAAATAGCTTGTAGGTCACCGGCTGACTTCCAGGTCATGTCAATGACCCGAATATCCGTGAAACGCTTGTAAAAGTGTAGCCGTGCAGCCATCCAGGCCTGTCCCGACTCGCTCTCTCGCGCTGCTTGGAGCGAACTCGACCCCCAGCGCGCGGTCACCCGCTGGTGACGTCACGGCCCCTCCGGCGAGGTCAGGTCAGGTCAGGTCGCCGCCCTGCGCCGGAGCTAACCGGCGTGGTTCAGAGATGGACGGGGGTTGGTAGGAGCATGCTGCACTTCTGATGCGTGACATTATGAGTGACATTTACTGACCAGCAGGATACGATATACAAAGTACACAGGTAAGGAATTTGGGAGTGTCTCAGTTAAGGACTTTGGATGTATGTCAGGTAAGAAATTTTCGAGCATAGTTCAATGCTCTATTTAAGATTGGAACAACTTTTTGTATTATCAATTTAGGTGTCAAAGTTTGTTGCTAAAGATCTTTCTCACGTTTTCAGAAGCAGCTTGGAGCAAAAGAAGAAGCTGCCAACACCTTCGACTGGTAAGTTCAGCTATCTTCATGTGATGCCTATCCAGTGCGATAGCATATTGATAGCTAGCGCATTACACATGCTTACATTTTGACCCTAGGATATTTAAATATAGGCACTTGCACCATTTGCATATGAAATATACCACTAGCACTAAACCGATAAAAATCTTCATTATTGTTGCTTGACAGCAATCTTTTACCATTTAAGGGTGCAGACCAATCTGAATAGTCACTAGGCCGAAATTGCGGTCTGGCATCATTTTACCACCCAAGTCCAAGCTAATCGCTGTGATGTTGGCGCACATACCCGGGTATTTTGGTCATCGTTACGCCCATCCACATTAATTACCAGTAGCTGACCTCATGGGCCGCGTCATAAGCGTCTCGCGGCCGTGCGGGGGGGGGGGGAGGGGGGCGAGGGGGCGATAGACCCTTCAGAGACCGCCCTTGGCAATGGCAATGATCGGCGGATCGGCCACCGGGGGGTGGGGGGGGCAGGGGTGTGAGTGACGGGGGAGGGGGCGTCACCGACGGGCCCCCACCCCACGTGAGGGCGTGGGGTCAGCCAACATCCACATGGGCGCAGATGGGGGCGGGGAGGGAGGTGGGGAGGGGAGGGACAGACGAGACAGACGTGTTGCGTCACAACCGGTCAGGTCGGGTCAGGCCAATGACCCGAATAAATTGATTGGGGATGAGCCGCCGGCACAGACAGGGACATTTGAAACAGAAGAGAAGGTCAGGGAATTGAACGGGGTTTAGCTTTTCGTGAGCCGTTTATTGCGCATTATTTGCCTCTGGAATTGTGCCGACGTGCGAGGTTGAAATGCATCTTCCGCTTTCTTTATTTTCAGTGGGGTAGGATATCATAAACAGCAGGCATACCTACATGCTTCTGAGCTTTCATTTGATGCCGAGGGCTTATTCTGTCACTGACAATAGTTCATTTCTAGAGACGATTAATTGTCATTTTGCCCTATTTTCAAATGATAATCTACTTGCAGTTTATTGATTCATATCTTTTTTAACTTAAAAATATTTTTACAGACAGGTTTTATGTTTCGCCCCTCCACCGCCACCGCCCCACAGCTCCCAGACATTATCGTCTCTGTTTGCCACACCGGGTCACCGACCCGATCGCTGGCGGGAACAAAGTCGAGGGGTGTCGTCTGAAGGGGAGGGGGAGGAGACGAGGTGGCTGGCGGGTGGGCGGGGAAGGGGTCGGGGAGGGGTAGGGGAGGACGGGCCGGGGCCAGGAAGGGATGCAGGGGCTGTGGAGGGGGGCAGTTGTTACAAAGCCGCGAGTTCAGTGCTGACAGCGAGGAAGCTCCTTAGCGAGCTTGAGATGCCGTTTGTGAACATGACATCAGGACTAATCGAACACCAACTCAGTCCTTGGGAGGTGGTTACTGGTTACCAAGCTTAAACGAGCGCCAGGTCACTTCTTGGGAGAAAGGCCTGATCGCAGATGAGAAGCATGTTCCATAAAGATAATCAAGTTGTAAGTGTGACCAAATCTGATTTGTGCGGGAAGCTGTAACTCAGTGATAGTGGCGCATTATATTTCTTTAGGCTGGTTTGACTTAAATAAATATAGCTGCTTAAATTCATTTGATTTACAAGTAAGCCAGCAAAATTACTAATCAAATCAAGTCAGGACCAGCCCCGCACATTTAATTAATGAAAAAATTTGATGCCAGAGGTCAATCGATTTGACGTCGATTCGATTTATTGTAATGGTAAATGCATACCTGTCTTAGACGTTAATGTGATCAATTGACCTGAATAGTTGAATCTTTTCAGGCCTCTTCTCTACAGAGACATGTGTAAAGACGACTAATAAATTTCTGTCAGTGTCACCCCTCGGAATTAGAGCCCCCAGTGACAGTGGCGGCTGTTATATAACATTCATGGGAGGGGTGAAATTCACCCCTGATGGATCGGTTCTATTTTCGAGGACAGTCAACAGGCTGTTTGCCGCGTGGAAATTACACCAACGGGCCTACTCGAAAAGCGACAAAATCACGTTGCAAAACATGGATGCGGAACTGAATGTCGTGCGATTCCAAATTTCTTCTTTATGAAGAACGATCTTTGGATGGTTACTGGATGTTCACAAACAAATAGTCAAGTTACTTACGGCCTGTTATAAAGGATAACAAAATCTTATACTAGTTTATCATTGCTAGAAATAAATCGCGACCAATTTAACATACGTTGTCATTTCTGATGTATTCATTTAGTCATGGTTTTTATTCTGCTGGTATGACTCTGAAATGCTGGATATGTTTAATTGTTTTCATAAAAATGACAGCAATTCATTTCGCTCACATGTTTTCATATATCCCCATCTAAACTGGCTGAAATGTTACGATGCTGCTTGAACCAGCACACATGTGAAGACTACGACTCGCTCACATGTTTTCTCTGTCCAATGCCGCCTCTGTATGACCCTGAGTGACCTCTGACAGGTCAACCGAAGCCAGTCCGTCGCCATTCGTCCGGTCCCGTCCCCGTAGACTCGGCAGGTGACCCGATACCATCCATGAGGAGCGTGCAACTCTCAGAGGAAGACAGACAACTGATGGCAGCCTTCAGACAGAGTGGTAAGTCCATGAAACCTCAGAGGGTACCGTAGGCGTAGATTCTTTTTGATACTAGAATTAACCCTCGCATGTGTAGGGGGGGGGGGGTCGGATGGACCCCCCCATGGTTTTTCGCGAATAACTCGCGTAAAAAGCTGCCGATCGCGACGAAACTTTCAGTACCCTCGCATTGATCAATTTTACACCTACCCTGAAAATTTCATGACCCTGACCCAAATGACCTTTGACCTGTGACCTCTTTTCCGAGACCATGTTTGGCCGGAATCGCGATTTCGCGTATGTCGGCTCGCACTAGCCGCGTGTTTGCAAGCTTTTCGTGGTTTCAAACATTCAAACATGTGATTTGATGTTACTCCCGTGTGTGTCAAGGTCACCTGAAGGTCAGGTCAGGTCATTGACCTTTGGTGACCTCGGGTGACCTCGGGTCACTTTTTCGAGTTTTACATGTTTCTAGGCTAGTTTTTGGAGCTGAATTCGAATTTAGCAACCATTTGAACATTTACGAAGTAGTTTTGGTGACTTCGTAACATGTTACGAAGCTGTCAGAGGCGGTTGACACGTACTACGAATACCCGTCACGACGCCTACTGGTTGACCTGACCTGACCTGACCCGACCTGGTCTAAATGCTTCAAGATATCATCTGTGATCAAAACTAACACGATATTCGTGATCAGCACCCCGAAAAACCCCTTAGCAGCCACACTTTACGACTTTCTAACAGGTCCCGATTTTCCCGACTTTGGGTCATTGACCTGACCTGGAAGGTCAACCAATGACCTAGGACCTTAAAATTGGGTATCATCGGCTTCCTCTCGTCACGGGCAACACGCTCGTTTTTTCCGCGAAGCTCTAGCTCGATCAGGGGCCAAACGGCAAGGGGGGGTCCAACCGACCCCCCCCCCCCCTACACATTAGAAGCTGGCAAACGCCGCACACATGCGAGGGTTAAAAACAAGAAAGACAAACCTGCTAATACACAACATCTGGCTCACGCTAGCCCTGATTATGTGTTTAACATAAATCAAGCACGAACGTCGACACTAACAATCATATACTGACTAAGTGCAACTTATTGCATGAAATACCGCCAAAGAGTCATGGCCTCCGTTTACCCGCTCCCCCTTTTAACAAAGCTAACATTGCAGAGCACGATAATAGATTGAAACACCTGATCATTAATTTTGGCTGCTGCCCATCCTCCCTTTTGAGCCACGGTTAGGTCCGCTAGCAACGCTTTGTAACTGCGAAGTCTCGCCAAAGTCCACATCCAAAAAGATCTAAGAATTCTTACGCAAAAGAAACACGCAGTTTTAGGGATTTTGGAGCAATTTCAAGCATTCCCTTGCGTCTCATAACATGGCTCGACTCCGCTTCATGAGCCGGTCAGAAGGTTCATAGACGACCGACGAAACAAAGCTTCCTTCCAGGTAACAACGGGCGTTGACCGCCAGCTTCCTTCCCGGTAGCATTCTTTTCTTGGCCCTCTGCGTCCCCCTTGGCTCTGTTTCTTTTTCTGACTCTGTCTCTGTTTCTTTGTGCATTGAACTCTCCTTTTTCCCTCTCGGGATGTGTCTCTGTTTTAGTTTTTGTGAATGTCTCTGTCCTCATCTTAGTTTTCTCCTTCATCAACTTGTATGAGTTTCCTTCTCTGCCCTGTTTCCTCTTCTTTTCTGTCGTCTTCCCTCTTCTCTTCGTGTCTCACTGCCAAGATTGACCGAGGTACTTATTTTCTAGTTTTACGGACATGTGACGATGTGCTCCGCGACGTTTAATTGTGTCAAGTACCGCCTTGCCCATAAAACGCAGCTTCACTTTCTCAGGTCACCAAACAAACTAAAATCTCTTCACCCCGCGACAGCACTTGATCTTACCCAGTTGCGTTTGTTTTTTTTTCTGACCACCCCCAAACCAACCCACATCTCGATTCAAACGGCTGCCGCTCCACACGTCACGTTGAGAGTATCAGACGGCTTCTGACGTGCCGCTGACATGTCAACTGACGTGCCGTGACGTTGGATGACGTTATGGGACACGATTCGGCGCAGAGGGACGCGGTGTGGCGACGAGCAAAGTGGTGTGCCGACCGAATAGGAATGCGGCAAAGGCGGCTCAGGGGTGCGATTGTGGCGCGTCTGAGGCAACAGCGGCGTGCCACGTGGACAGCTGGTAATGTGACCGGGTGGGACGAGGGCAGTGACCTTTGGAAATTAATTATCCTGTCCTCAGTCTTGTAACGTTTAACACTGCAAAGTAACGATATAACTATACCTACATCATTGCCAAATGCGGTAAAGTGGGCAGCACTGCATGCAGCGTGAGCTGGTCATTGGTCAATTGTCCTTACATAAAATATGATCAAAATGATCAGGATTGCATCAAGGGTAACCGATGACAGTCAAGACAGCTCATATTCAGCATCGGTAACCGAACGGTGGCCAGAGGTCTTTGACCTGCAGAAGGATTGCCACTTCGCCCTCTGTTGCTTTCATCCAGCACAACACAAAGTATCACAGTGGGACCAATGTGCAGCGTTGTACTTCACAGAAGATTCTAGCTATGTTCACATTTATTTATACACAAAACTTTGCGAAAATCACGCTAGTCTTGTTCTGAACAATGAGCTATTCGTGTGCTTTGCTATTATAACGTTTGATGTTCGCGCGTTGACAGATCTTCTTGCCAGTCCGGTGACACATTTGCCTAGTTTGAAGACTTGTGCCCCTCCGCTAGAAGTACGGACAATTTAGAATGAGTCAACCACCACATTGTCCTGGAAATGACCAGTCTTGCTCTTTGATCGTTACCGTGAACTTCCACGGAAGAACGTAGTAACGTGTAACGAGCATGTGGGTCACCTGGCTATTTTTGAAGTCCCAGAGACAGAAATGGCTGACAGGAGACATATTTTTCACTGCTTCCGATCCAGAAACAGATCAAAGGGAGTCCTGAAAACAATGATGGTTGGTAAATGGAAGGTTTTGTAGGAGTATGCGACTCTTTCCAAGTTGTAATTTTAGCGTGGCTTTATTCGCTGGTTAGTAACACTATTGAAAAAGAAATGTCTTGTTTAAATCAGATAGTTTTTAGGCCAGCTATTTTTGCATGTGAAACATCAAATATTCGACGTTCATATTAGGATTGGATACCTTCATTCTGGCCACATGAGTTAAATTAGTGGCTAGGATAATAAATTGTCACATCTCATTAGTCACACAATCATGAACATTAATTCTCAGTTAAATTTATGAACATTGACCCTAATCACTTGACGTTGATAAAACTATAGAAAATGAAAACAGTCTACGAAGCATATTCTATGTTGCTGCTGCACTGCAAGAAAACGCGTTTGTTTGTTTTTTCGTTTCTTATTCTGAGCTAGCTCCTTCCGTCTAATAAGAACATTCAAGAGCCACGAGATATTAGGAGTTAGGGGTGACATTGGCCAACAAATGGTGATCCGTCGGGGCTGAGCCCATCACTGTGGATAGGTCACTCAGTCCCACTAACGGTCACCCCACTGCACGATGGGCCTGCTCGTGAAGAGTTACTCACGTTGGATAAAGGCAATCTTCCACCTTGAAACAGGGGTAGTAGTTTTGGGAAAAATATTTCGTGCGTCTTGGGGAAAAATCAAAGGGATCGGCACGACAACAACACACCAGCACCCTGACTTTTATTTCGATGCCTCTGTTTCTAGGTAAGCAGTGTGCTAATGTTTTAACCCTTTTGACAACAGACTAAACTCGTTTGCGAACACAAGTGGGTCGATCTGTCACCTCCAAGCGCCCTCTCCCACACACTGAGCAGGGGGTCTCGGCTGGGTGAGGATCGGTTTCAGGTCAGCCCGTCTAGTGAGAACAACCCACGCCTCCCAGACATGGCTCTGGCACTGAGCCAACTTCCGCGAGCCGCATGTCAGCGCTGTGAAATCGCCCCCTCTCTCTCTCTCTCTCTCTCTCTCTCTCTCTCTCTCTCTCTCTCTCTCTCTCTCTCTCTCTCTCTCTCTCTCTCTCTCTCCCTCCCTCTCTCTTTCCCTTACACGCCCGGTCATTTTTATGACTCGTCTGAGCATTGTCCTGCTCCTATTTTTAATCCTGTCCATAGATGGCAGGGCGGTCGGCGCCTGAAGGTAGACTGTACCGCATGACATACCTACCTAAGCGCTGTCTCGGCGCCGCTCTCCACTCCACAGTCCACGGTAGCGTATTTTTTTTTCGTGGCGATGTAATTCTTATCAAGTACGAATACTTGTCTGCAATGTCAATTTTCGAATCGCTTGTATTTTATTCTATTTCAAAATCTACCAAATATCAACCAAGTTGAAATATTTGCAATGCACACATCCGCTGAATGATAAAACGTCGCATTTAATCCTTCCACCAAGTGTCATGAACAAGCATCACTGTGCTGTCACCATGACAGCCCAGCTCCGCCCTGACGTCAGTCCACGTCAGGCAGCGCACGTCAGACCGCCAGTGACGTCAGCAGGTGTGCTAATGACGTCAGCAGTCGGCCCGATTCTGTCGTACGAATGAGCGGGAGAGTTTGCTGAAGGGGTTCGCTTGACGTCCAGGCACTTGATGGTGGTGGGGACGTCATGTTTGCACCGAAAAGAAAACAATCACGTGATCGGGGCGCCTGTCAATATTGGAATGAGGCGATGGTATTCGATATTTTATAGTCTTTCAAATAACTGACTGGCATCTTGGCAAGAAAAGCATCATTGGAGGCTGGAGCAATGAACTGGTCCCATTTTTTCATATGCCTACTGCTAAGTTTAATTGGGTGACTAAGTTGAAAATGACATAAATTGCAGAAGTGCCTATTTCTTTAGCATTGTTCATTGCCCTTGCAAAGAATATAGCCCAATGGCATTAATGGTTTCCCTGATTGATATGCACTTCGATGCATGTGTAAAAAAGATGACATGCTCCCAATCTAGCATTCTATAGCATCCTTTACAATATTCTGAAAAGAGTTGCCCGGATGGACATATAAAAAACAACAACGAACATTCCCGTTCATGCTGTCAGATTGTTAAACTGAGGGAGGTGGGGGTTTTAAGCATAAAATGTTGTAGGAATGTCGAGAAGAGGATAAGGAATAAAGAGGTTTCAGGAGTGCAGGGGGGGCGGTGCAGGAATGTAGCGGCACAGGCGGATAATTTGAAGGGCTTGAAAAGGTGGATGTATGTGATCTGTGAAAAGGATGGCATAGGGTCTGTAGGTATGTATCATGTGAAGCGTAAAATGTAGGGGTGTAGGAGGGGATGTGGGGAACTGTAAGGTGCAGATTGAGGAAGGGGTTAGGTAACGGCATGTAGAGGGTACAGGGAGGACAAAGTACAGAGTAAAGAGGATACATGAGGGAGCGCTGGATGGGTGTAGTACGAGTAGGGCACAGGTCAGTGGGGTCAAAGGGAGCAGGAGTGAAGTCGAGTAAAGGCAGGTGCTACAGTGGGAGGGGTAGAGCGATGTACGGTTCGGGGGAGGGGGCTCTGTCTGAGTCCAGATTGACCCGGTGACAGTGGGGGCCAGCCGTCGGTACCGGCGGCCAAACACAGCAGGCCATGAGCGGGTCGCCGTCTGCCGCGCCTCGCGACACCGGCGCGCGGCGAGCTGCCAGATGCGCGCTGCCAAATCCACCGCGGCGCGTGCCAAAACATTTATTTTAGAATGTCTCCCCGTTGCCGGAAAGTGTGGCCGCTAAGGTCGCTTGTCGCGTGGCCGACGGTCGGCCGATGACCCTTACTGACCGGACTCCAGCCGCCGCTGCGACCGCTGCTGCCCCTTCGCCATCGTCGTCGCCGTCGGCGGTGCCGGCGGTGGTGGATTTTTTGTCGTCGGTTCAGTCGCAGGGCCGACCGTCGCGAGACTCGCCACCTCCGCCGCCGGTCGCTCCGTGGCCCGCGGCGCCGACACCCCATCTTGTGACCGCGGTGCTCTCTCCATCGTTTGCGACTCAACTGATCGACTCCAACTCCAACTCCAACTCCAACTCCAACTCCGACTCCGACTTCGACTCTGCTAGCGGTAAAGCTCAGCGACGTCTCCCTCGAAGACTGCCACGCCGTGTAAGGGTAAAAACCCCGAACGTTCCGCTGTCGCCGGAAGAAGGTGTCGTTAACGACTGAGACAACGGTGTCGGCGTCGACGTTTCTTGCGATGAAGCAAAAAGCGTTCGGCGCGTGACCGCAACAAGTCTGTCAGAAGACGGTGAGACTTCTTGCAACTACCTTATAGATTCTTATGCTTAATAGTGCCTGTATTGATGACGAGTAATTCATACAGCATTAGATAATACGGGTAATTGTAGGCAGTTGTGCTGTTTTGGAACTAGATGCGGCAAAGATATAATTAGAAAATGGTAGGAATCTGTACCAGTATCACATAATATTGCGACTGGAATTGCATAGTGCTAGTGCCGGTACTGGGAGCTGGATCGAATCCAGCCTCTCGGTACTGACTACTGAGAGTCTAATGCTCTGCAAAAGTAGCTACGGGAAAGCCTTAACCCTATTCCTGGCGGGCTCCGCCGGGACAAGAAACTGGCGGGGGGGGGGCCGATTCGGCCCCCCCCCCTGAGATCTCGAGAACGAAGCAAGATAGCGACAAGCGGTAAACGGCATCGGATACGCACGGCCAAGATCTACAATTTTTACTAAGGTTATTTTCAGGTCAGGTCAAAGATGACGTCACAGGGGTCGAAAAAGTCAAAATGGCGGCACTACAGGGTGGAAAGTAATTACGCGAACATACTTTTTCGTCTTCTAGTAATGAAAAAACGGCGGTGATATAAAAAATATAAGTTTTACTTTATCCTTATCTAGTTGCGATGCATTGACATAGGCGTTCCGGCATGATTTACATCAGCATGTGAAGATCTGTTGGCCAAAGCTCAGCCCACACCTTATGGAGCTGTCCAGTGAGGTAATCGGTATTGGTGGCTCCTTGCAGCTTTTAGACGGTTTCCTGAGGAGTCATCTGGAGATTTTTAATCGAATTGAGGCCCAGGCGTTTCCCAGATCAGCTTTTGTATGTCCTGAAGAAAAACAGGTTCTCACAGCACCAGTATTGCGTTTTGTTGGCCGCGAAAGTAAGGATTTCACCAATCACGAAGAGCAGTTTCTTTGCGTCAGGCACAAAAGTGCGCTCAGTAATTTTGCCCCTTTCGTTGCACGGTGGATTAGACAGAGACACTCGTCTTGGAGGATGTTCCACCGGTTGTATACTTTATTTTTAGTGACCTTTTTTAGCGCTACACGCAATTCTGACACCACCCGGGGGCTCGTGACCCACTGATGTGTTCCTTTGCCGGATGTTTGAAGGTTGGGACGGACGGGACATAGGACGCAACAGCAGCCCTCAGAGCAGTTGTTCTGCAGGTTTGACGGATGAAACAGTTTCACAGATGTCTCACCCAACCACAAATCCAGCTGCCTGTCCTCCTCTGTCCATCTTTGATTGTCTTTGAAAAGCTTCAATTAACAATTCTGCTGTTAAATCGTGAATTTTGGTCATTCCGAGGGTTTGTACGACTTAATTTTCGAATTTTTGCGTATTAATGTGCGAATCGTGATATCCTAGATCGGGTACCCGGCCAGAGTAAGCTATTTTGCCAGTTTTCGGGTCGACTGGCGTCGTTTTGTCGCCGACATGGTGACCACCCGTCCGGCGACAGAATTCGCCGAGGGGCTGCTGCCGCGGACGGCTTTGCTTTTTAAGTCCTCTCAAGTGTTATTATGTTAAAAAAACGTATAATTGTGCAATGCTGATGCTGAGACCGCTACGAATCCCTTCTCCGCCAGTCCAGCGAAAATAATCACAAACGCTTTCCCTGGCAGCTCCAAATTGAGCTCTTTACCCATTTCGGTCTTGTGCAGCGTATGGTGTCTGCACCATTTTAAGTCGAGAGGTGTTTAAGACCTTCCAGGTCATTGTTCAAAGTTAGGTCACTTTTGGTAGATGAGGCGACAACAAACACGACCAATTATGTTCCATGACAGCCCGTACTCATAAAAATGCTCCACTGACGGTCAAAATTGTAAGAAAATACATGTTCGCGTAATTACTTTCCACCCTGTAGATATGGAGAGAGTTTTTCTCGAATAACTTTCGAATTAGTCAAGATAGGAACAAACTAAGGGCATTATCGTGATCCTCTCGTCAATCCGCATCGAATGATATATATGTTGACCTCGAAAGGTCAAGGTCAAAGGTTGACCTCAGGTCACGTGACCTCGAGGTCATCATGTATATCATTCGATGCGTCTTGACGAGCTGAACACAATGAGACCATCCACGCGTCTGTATCTTGTTCCTGTACGGAGTTATTGGCCAAAAACCTTTGGTGACCTTTGATGACGTCACATGACCTCACAGCTGCCCAACAGCAAAACAGACCTCAAGGTAGTGAAGGTTGATCGTATATGAAGTCATGTATGGTATATGGGGCCATTCCGACCCGTTTTAGTGGTAAAAACAGGGAGTTGATTTTTCCCCCATTGACTTATAATGGGGAGGTCGCGAAATTGACCTGACCTTAGGTCACCGATATCAAAATTCCGAGATATACAAATTGCACATACTGGTACCCTAACTAAACCCTGAAGAGAAGAAATTGATCGGTCAAAAACTCTAGCTCTGGCGTGATTGCAAACTTTTCTGAGGTAGCGTCACCAAACCGCCTCTGGTGACCTGACCTGAGGTCAGATCAACTCAAAATTTTCAGACATGTTGCGTAGAAGCCTTTTAGGAAAAGTCAGAAAATTTGAGCTTCCTAGCTCAACGCGTTTGGGAGATATAGCCAAAAAACCTCAGGGGGGGGGGGCTCCTGAGGCCCCCCCGCCAGGAATAGGGTTAAGTTTTATTAATTTAGGGATAATGAAAGCCTTAAAAGTCCATTTTATCTTATATATATTTGAAAATAAGCCAATTTTTAGATAAAAACAAGGGATATTTTTGTCAGAAGGAGTGTAAGCGTTTTGTTTTGAGACATTTAAACGTTTTATTTTATTCAGGTGATATCAATGACAAAAATGTCTGGCAGAGCATTTCTGCAAATTGCTAACACTTTTATCGAATTACTAAATTTTGCTACCATTTTGACCACTATCCGCCAGTTTTACCCTACATTTTCCCTTAAACTGACCTTTGCCCTACGCATCGTCCACAGAGGACAGACCGACGCGTAGTGCAAACTGCAAGACACAGGCACTCCTTGTAAATACTACCTAGCATGTACAGCAAGATAACTACTATGGACTTTTGACCTAATCGAGAGCTGAGCAGCTACTAAAACGATCGCAGCTACAACGGTAACTAGTTAATAGTCCAAAGATGTAGTTTATTACAGTATGGAGTGCTAGAATGTAGTAGTTTTGTATATGACTCAAAACTATCAGCATTTTGACTATCAAGTAGTACCTAGCTTGCGGTATCTATTCTTATGTCTGCATGTTGTCATGCTGTTTTAGCATCATGTTGCTGACGAGACTTGATGTCTTCATTGGTCACAATTTTTAGCAAGCGGCATCCTAGCAGCTTGCAATTTTTTCAACTAATAGTGTCCTCTAACTCCAGTTGACGGCGACCTTTAGTTATCCCTGCAGCTGAAGCCTGTGGTAGTTGGATTCCTGCAATTGACCATAAACCCATACTTTGCTAGCCCTTTAGGTACAACATTTTATATCCACATCTGACCGCGTTTGGTGTCCCCAGTGGATGGTGACGCCTCGTGCTTTGTGTTCCCAGTCGATGGTGACGCCTCGCTGCACTCAGAGTCGGACCCCCGCTATCGAGGCGGACACATCCCTTCTCGAACGTTCCGTCTGCTGCAGGCCGCTACCGGCGAGACTGGACCGGGTACGTGACCTTTCGTGACCCCAACCCGGACCTAGGCATGGTGACTGCAGTCCAGTTCGATGATTGAGTGTAAACGAGGTGAAACATAAGTAGGCCAGAATGTCAAACATTGCGTGCTTTCTGTTATCTGCCTTCCGAATATCTTAAGCTCATTAAAACATGTTTTTTAACATTTTAAATTTCATGTTTTTTTTTTTAAACATAAACTATAAATGATATTTAAAGTCGGAATTTACCAATAATAAAAAATGGTGAGTACAAAATAAAAATGTAAAGAAATGTAGACCAGAGAACAGTGAGGTAGTGTCGGTAGTGTACTGCTGTCGGCGCGCGGAAATCGCGTGCTCGTTTTTTTGGCACCCAGCCGCCAGAGCCGCGTGGAATGCTGACCGCAGTTATTCCTCAGACGGGGGATTTGACGGCTCAGACGAGCCGTGTCGAACGACTGCCAGGCCAGAGCGCTACCGTCTTCCGTGTTTTGTTCCGTGAATTGATGTGATGCTGTACTCGATGTTGGTGGGCCTTGGGCTTCATAGGATGTACTTTGTTCACAGGATGGACTTTGTTTAGTTGGAGATTCGTTAGAAAAGATCTTTAATCAATTATGATGAGCTTAGAATGCGATTGCCCCTGCACCTCGTTCTTATGTGCCTATGTATTGTGCGCAGTTTCAGTTCTACTCAAGCGAACTTCGGCGAAAGGAACTTTTCATACTACTCCAGACAAGTGAACTGTAAGTGCGGTTACCATCTCTGGTTTGTTTTCCCAGTTTCGGGCGGCAGAGTCCACGCTGAAAGGATCGGAGGGCCCGGACCCGCCAGAGCTGTCCTTATCAACATGAGGTCTGGCAGACCAGGTGAGCTGGCAACGCTGAACCATTCCGTCTGCGGTAGAATTAGGTTTTCGAGCCGTGGAGAGGTCAGCCGTGGCCTCTGACAAGTTGCAATGCGAAATTTCGATAATGCACCAACCTGCCATTAGCTGAAGGGCCACAATGAAATTAAGCCGCTCTGACACTAATGAGTTGAGCGATGTAGGCAGCTTACCCATCCCATTTTCATGCATGGATCTGGGCTCATTTTTATGTCAGGCGAATCTTCCCGGCGCAAATTGTATGGCAGAGAGCAATAGGATATAGTCATCAATTTTTAGTCTCTATTCTATTTTTCACAGGCACTGGAATCAGCAGCCCGGCGGCGCGAAGTCCTCTATCTGGGGCCCCTCTAACGACGAGAAAGTATGTGCCGACCACCGGTACACGCACCTTCAGAGGCTCAACTTCGACCTCCGAACAGCTCGGTAGGTATACGGTATAACAGCAGTATAATGTGACGTAGAATTAGTTGGATAGGCTACGTAGAATATTCTGGTAGCTAGGGACCATAGAGTAAAATCAGCCTGATATGCTGCGTATATAAAACCAACCCGAGAGAGGACGCTGAGCAAGCGTGGTAAGTTGTGAGGAATAGTTCCGGTAAGTGGAATAGACTCTGTCGAATAGATGGCGTGGAATAAAAACTGGTAAGTGTTAGAATCAATTTGGTTGACAGGGTAGAATTAGTCGGTTAGGTTAATTGTGGGGAGAAATCTTCCAGCAAGTGGCGTAGAGTAAAAAAAAAAAATCGATAGGTGCCGTCTGCGCCGGACTGACGTGGTTAGACCAGGCATAGATTTTGGCTAGACTATAAAAGGATGTCTACCTCTTTACTGTTCTGTTGGCTGAATGCTGTCAGTTTAGGCACATCCCTTCAACTGACTGAGTCACGCATAGTGGTAGCACTTTCTGTTGCTGGGGGTAAAATCAACGATTTACGCAAAGAGCGTATTACAATCCCTTATTTTCTCTACCGGGTTGTTATGCGCTATTGTGGTATTATGGTGGATGCCTATATTTCGTCGTCATCACCCGGTTCAAGATTTGTCTATTTTTTATTTGTACTATTTCACTGTCTGCACGTAATGGTGTGCACTTAACGTTAGCCATTTTAAATATGATAATGGCTCTGGCTGTTCGCTGCCGCTTTTAATAACTTTCAATTAACCTTTGCGCAGTGCCTATTTCTTTTGGTTTAGCTAAGTTCGCTGTTTAGATATCATTCCGTAAGTCAAACTGTTATTTCTCAGGCATGCACAGGTCTCTCTCTCTCTCTCTCTCTCTCTCTCTCTCTCTCTCTCTCTCTCTCTCTCTCTCTCTCTCTCTCTCTCTCTCCGCGCTGCCGCTGTATGTATGCTACCTTTTTGCCTCTTTCCATAGAGCTTGCTCGCCTGGGGCTGCCGTCGGTTACATCACCAGTCTGCCGACGCACGACGCGCGCCTCTCTACTGCTACTGCCGTCTGAATCCAGCTCTAGCATCGTCGCCGAGAATCCCACATCTACTTCAAAACATCCCACTTCTGCCACCAAGAGCGTCACCGCCGCAACCAGCGTCACGCCGACACGCGCCGGCCGGCCCGCCTCGTGCCGCCTGTCGCGTCTTCTCAGCGATCTCAGCACCCCTAGTGGACGCACGCCGAGTCTGAGTAGCGTGTTCAGTGGAGCCAGCTGCAGCAGTGGCTTCGCGAGCGGAAGCAGCGGCTTTGCCAGTGGCGGAAGCTCCAAGGCCACCTCTGAGGCGTCGGATTGTGAGCTGTCCCTTGATGGGGACTGTGACTCGGAGCCTGGCCAGGCTTCGGTCACCGAACAATCCAGAGTCTCCAGCGGTCATCACGCGCGGGAGGAGAAAGACGGGTCACGTCTGACGCCTGCGCTCAAACGAGGATCGGATTCCAGTGATGATACTGTGGTCGAACGGCGGCCGCAGCCGCGCGCGGCCAGTCCTGGTCGCCTCACCGCTCGCGACGTTCGAGACTCATCCAAGAAATCTCCCTCCAGAGTTGATGCCAGATCTCCCGCCAGATCGGTGGAGAGGTCGCTCAGCAGATCACCTGCAGTGTCCAGTGTAAAGTCGTTTTCAAAGCGGGAAGAAAGTTCGGGATCATTAAAGTCCACAGAAAGATCGCTGACCAGGTCGTCAGCAAGTCCGCGTTTGGAGTCGCCGGTCAGACTTGATTCCAAAACTATAACGAGATCTCGTGCAGACGCATCTCCAAGTCGGTCTGACGCGGCATCTAAGAAATCCAGTTCCAAGTCAGGAAAAGTTGCACAGAAATCCTCAGACAAAGCATCAAACAAACATGTTCAGCCCTCGATCCTCACGAAATCAAGTCCTAGAACGGAGAAAGTGGACTCCGAATCAGAATCAGAAGAACCGGAGACCGAACAAGAAACCTCGAAAAAAGATCTGTCTCCCAGAGGCAAGCGACACGGGAGACGAAGTTCCAAATCACCTCAGATTATTCCGAAAGAAACTGTTTCCGAAAAATCCACCTCCGCAGGGCCAGCTCCCGCAGAAAAGAAGGCTGTGGATGAATCCTGTGATCCCACAGAGAGCATCTGGCCTGAGCTGGCGAAAGAGGCTGGAGCAAACGACGGAGAGCATCTCTTCGGAGCCAACCGCGAAAGACTGTTTGACGCTTGGCTGGCGAACCTCGAGAAGCGGAACCGGTGGCTAGTGGAAGGGCAGCTTACGGTCCTGCCACCATCGGCGTCCGATCCCCCGCCAGGAGGTGGCAGTGATATAGGAGTGGCAACAGGGGAAAGTGACAGTACGAGTGGCCAAGGGAGCACCTGTGCCCAAGGGAAGAATGGTGATACCGCAGCCAATGAAGATTCCAGTTCGAGTGATGTAAAGGTGTCAAAATCTGCGACGTCTAAGAAGGATGAGGTTGGGGAATCAGAGCAGGGGAAGATGTCTTGCGTTGGGAAGGACGGTGATAAAGCTCTGAAGGGCGCTGAGCGTGAGGAAAAGACAGCTCGGTCGAGTGGAGCCGTTACCAAACAGATCGAACTTGAAAATGGCACCAAAGTCGAAGTGAAAATGCGGAAAAAGAAAGTGAAGCAAGACAAAGACGGTACAGGACATAAAAGTGTAGCCGCTAAAGTAGCGAAGTACCAATCACGCCAGAGCTTGCCAGTTGTCACTGAACAGAGCAAGCCAAAGGTCGTTGGTGCCACTATGAAGAATGGCACAACCACACAGCTCAACCCCAAAAGTTCCACTAGTTCAATCTCCAAAAAGGTCGAGGGTCCTGTCATTGAAGGGAAGCTAACAGTGGCGCTTCGAAAGACGTCTCCGAAAGAGCCGGTTGTGGACAACTTGCAGACACTAAAACGGAACACAATCCATCTACCGAACCTCGCCAAGGGGAGACCCGAAGTGCCTGACCCAGTCGAGGGCAAACCGAAGCCAGAGCCTCCCAGACGGGGTCACGTCACCTTCAAGTCCGCACTGCGGTTCTTCCAAGAGACGGTAGGCTCGGATCCTGAGCCGTCCGTGGAGTCTACCCCAGAACGCACTATGCGACCTGTCAGTTGTGCTGCACTGCTTGGGAACGTAACCACCAGTTGTGAAGATGAAAGTCGTGTTGCCGGCAGTGGCCCTGTGGCGGAGGCTAGTCCCGTGCCGCCACCTCGTCGCCGCACTGCTGGACGAGGTCAGCGTGCGTCAGTGTCTCCGCTACCGTCAACGTCGTCGCCCTCGGTTCCGCCGACTTCTCAGCCTCCCTCACCTCCTCAAACGTCACCGCCACCGCCACCACCACCTCCTCCACCTCCGCCTCCGCCTCCACCGCCTCCAGCGCAGCCATCAGCGACACCTAAGGTGTCCAGCCCATCCTCATCCAGTCGCGCCAGCCCTGCTACCCAGAGAAGGGACAAGAATGCGAGCGGTGCAACGAGCACATCACCGCGTCTAGCGGAAAGGGGCAGAGCCTCGTCGGGGGCCTCATCACCTCGCGCTCAGCCCCCCTCAGGAATGGACTCTGTTCTGGCGGAGCTGAAGAACTCACAGCGGAATCGTCTGACGGCCATCGAAGGAGGTCGAGTTCCGCGCATCGTGTGTAAGGACACAGTCCTGAGTGAGCTTCAGGGCGTGCAAGAGGGACGTTTGGAGCGACCGAACCGACCGACAGCGGCGCCGTCACGGCTCTTCCGTCGACTTCAGTGCGAGTTTAACGATAATTCTTCGCCGGACGAGTCCACTTGCGCCGTCGAGGGGAAGTCACATGGCGAGGGCGAGTCCACTGAGGTGGAGGGAAGGTCGATGACTGATAGCGGGATCTCCTCCAAGAACAGTCTCTCGACCGAATCGGGATTCTCTGAAGATGAGCCGACGTAGAGTTCTCAGTTCTCGTTGCGAAAATAAGCCATTATCCACGGGTGCGCTCCCTTTGTTTAGGAGCTTTTTTGTTTTGTTTTATGGCTCCGTGCCTCGAACGGAACCGGTGATCTTATGTGTTAACTGTAGACATGTCAGCTGTGTGCTAGTGATTTCGTGTCTTCTTGGAAGTTATGTGGTTAAGTTCAGACCGCTGGTAACTGCCTCAATACTTGTACTGCCTCTGCATAGCCTGCGTTTGGCTTTGTTCCTCCTTTCGTTTAAAGTCTCTTTGCAAGTAGCAAAGAAGCACTAATGCAATGTTTGCAAGTGTGGCCTGCCTAAAGAGCTTTGCTCCCTTGGCTTCCTGTCACCTATTTATTACTTTCCTTTCCTTACCACGCTGTATTTTTGTATAAAGCCTGCAACTGATCTGTGTTTGAAATGGCGGAATGATTAGGAGAACGAGCGACTGAGACGTCAAACTGTAGAGGCAAATGATGGGATTTCTAGTGGCCATTTTGATGAGCATAAAATACTAGAAAAGAAGTTGACACGATGATACTACATGAGACGCTTTAGCACACGACGAAGTACAGGGTGGGCCAGAATAAGTGTAACAGTTTCTAACGCACATTATGTGCATTTAATATTTCAACTCTAGACATATTTTGTAAAAATACGAAAGCCAACAGTCTGCCAAATGAGTAGGAGAAATAATTACCTCTCTATCAGCAATGGTTTTCTTACCAGAAGAAAAAGTAAAAACCATCCATTTATGGTATGAAACAAAATCGTGCGTAGCTGTTAAACGTCGTTTCCGGCAGGAGTTGGGCTGTCACTCATCACAGGTACCTTCGAACACGGAGATCCATCGATTTGTAAGTCATTTTGAGAAGGAATGGAGTGTCCTAAGGCAGGCGAAGGGTAGATCCGGTCGTACAACTGAGGTGACAGGAGATGGGGATAGGATTGAGCAGGTCCGTCAATCCGTTAGTGAGTCACCGAGGACCTCTACCCGGTATCGCTGCCAGGAGCTGGGGATGGCACGGACCAGTCTCCGAAAAGTCCTCCGCAAGAACCTTCGGTTCTTCCCATACCGGAGGGACACCACGGAGAGGGTGGGAGCCAGTTTCCTCGAACGCGTGCACATGTGTTTGCAGGCAAAGGTGCCCTCTTTGAGCACATGCGCAAATAAAAGAAAACACGCAAATGTTGTTTTTTATTGATGACGATAATCTTATTTTGCTAGGATTTTTTTTTCGAGGTAAATATTACTATATGATTTGGCAAACGTTTTTCTACTAGCTGTCAAAATTTGATTTTCATATCTTTTACCAGTCTTGAGAAAACGACGTTAGAAAGTGTTACACTTATTCTGGCCCACCCTGTATACAACAGACTATTGCAGCAGCCAGCAACAATACGATTTGTTCATAGACCACAAGAACCAGCTCCGAAAGTGCGAATGTCGCCAGGAGCTGTTACCAGCACTTCAGTTGACAGACACCGCTTCAACAATAACCACGTCAGTCACATGGCACTTGGAGCGTAAAAGTCGTAAACGGCGTTTCAAACCACTCGCGCTTCATCACCGGCTTACCGATGCGGCGCTGGGACCACTGGAACTACTTCAAAGCGGGCGTAATATGACGATGGCGCCGCACACCGACAAATAAACGAGCCACAACGTTTTTAAATTTATGCAGAAACTCCTTCTCGAGAGAGAGTGTCACCTGCGATGGTCCGGCCAAAGCCAGTAGATAAAGTGAGCGACACAAAATTCACGTAACATTACATAAAACATTGAGTGTATTAGTTCATGGTGGGGAATGTGTTACAGTTACTACATAAAAACGGCTGATGGAATCATGAACACTAGGGTATACTTTTAATTCATACATGAACGTTACTACATGCGCCTGCTCTAAAGCTGAAAATACAACAATAAAATCGGCTACAACCTTCATTATCAAAGGTCGCCTCGATGCAGTAGTTACAGACCTACCCACAGAGACGGTTTAGAACGGAGAGATGCATACCTCCGCAGAATAAAAAAGCAAAAAAAAAAATCGGCACAAAATGCGGTGCGACGTAGCGAGAAACGGCAAATGACGCCGGCGTGTTCTCAACAAATTATGCCCTAAGTACCTACGCTGCTATTTTTTTCGCAAAGCTCATGAAAAGACGTCACCAGAGATCATCGAAGCTCAATTTATGTGGTTCGGGGTTCCAAAGCGATGCCAACAATAGCCGTAGCCAAGAGGGAAATTACAAAAGGAACCAACGGCTCAATGAAAGGTTCAAATATTGCGAACTACTTGGTGCAATTAAAGGCGATGGCGGGCCCGGAATGGGTTATGTTGCACAGTTTATTATTTAGTATAACTCCGCCCGTGGCCCACGCAAGAGCGGCGCCTCGATAGTAACATATCGATGCGGGGATGGGAGGGGGAGGGGAGTGGGGCGTTAACAGGTAAACACGCTCCAATGTGGCTCCAGGGCTATGTACGCTCGTACATACTGCGTAGCAACCAGACACTTTTTATTCGGCATTATCCAACACTCTTTATTTTATTCCACTTCGAAGCAAATGTCTGAAAATACACGTTGTAATTAATAGAGCGATAAAATAGCTCATTATTTTCCCATGCTTTCTTATTCATTCATTTTTTAACCCGGCAGTTGCTGGGGTATTTCGCCACCCACCGTTTGCTGGGGGGGGGGGGGGGCGTTAAACGCCCCCAGCCGATAACTCGAGAACCAATAGGCGCAGCGAAACGCACGAGGCGGCAAACGAAAGAACGCGACGAGACGCTTCAGATGAGTACTTTAAAGTTGAATTTTGAGGTCACAGGTCAGGTCAAGGTCAGGTCAAACACCTGAAATCGGGCTTTCAGTAGCATGGACTTCAGGACTTCGCAATGGGCGCCTCTCGTCATAAACTCTGTCAAAACGGTGCACAATCCATCATATAAGGCCTACAAGAGTGTCAGCTCCATGCAGGGGTCAGTCAAGCATAGGTCAGGGTCAAGGTCAGGTCAACCGGGCAGGCACATATCCCCGAAAATAAAAACTGATATTCGCAGCCTGTGACACATGTTTTATGGGTAATTTGGGGCGTAGAACACGATGGTGACATTCATTTTATCATATGTGTACGTGTTTGGCTAAAAAAGTTCAATTTAAGAAATTCATGTATCATGGTCGTGAAGTAGTCACGAGAAATTGCCAAGATTCAGTTCAAGATTTTGGAAAATGCGGAACGATAATCAATAATCGAAGATAGCCATTTGATTCTCCATGGTATTGGCAGTCTAATGGCGTTTACGGCATGTCTATATGTCTATTCTGTGATTTTATATGATTTTTTGAACATATGCCGTTTTTGGTCGAAAACTCAGAAATCATGACGTCACTAAAACCTCGATATCTCAAAAATGTTCTGACCAATTTTTTTGAAACTTTGTCACAATAAACTTCAATCAATTCCCTACAGGTACCCAAAATTTGGCGCGCCTGCAGCGCGCCGTTTTCATGCTATGGCCCGGCGAAAAAAGTGGGGGCGTTTAACGCCCCCCCCCAGCAACTCGCGGGTTAAGCAGGGGCTTGCTCTCTACCTCGCTCGCACTACACGGCTTCTTGGCCCGCGCTAGTTGAAAACTTCGCCGACAGATGGCGGGGTATGTAGCGCCTGCATCTATACTGTTCCGCCGTACCTGCGCGCTGCGCGGCGCAGCCTACCTATCAGTCTATCAGTCACGGCAAAGCGGACGGGGAGGGACAGTCCGCTCTGCCGTGTTGCTCTTCTAGAGTGGTGATGCTTACAATCGAGCATCCCCCACATCGAGGTGCGGAGGGAGGGGGCGGAGTAATGCAGCTCCCGGTCCGCGTGTAGCGGCATTCGGTTATCGGCGTTTGAAAATGCATCAAACATCATTGCTGTAGCAGGTATGTACTTTGAGCATTATTTAGGTCAGGTAATATTAACCCACGAGTTGCTGGGGGGGGGGGGGCGTTAAACGCCCCCACTTTTTTTCGCCGGGCCATAGCATAAAAACGGCGCGCCACAGGCGCGCCAAATTTTGGGTTATACCTGTAGGGAATTGAGTGAAGTTTATTGTGACAAAGTTTCAAAATATTCAAACACAAAGTTTTGAGATATCGAGGTTTTAGTGACGTCATGATTTCTGAGTTTTCGATCAAAAACGGCATAACGGGCATATGTTCAAAAAATCATATAAAATCACAGAATAGACATACAGACATGCCGTATACGCCATTAGACTGCCAATACCTACCATGAACAATCAAATGGCTATCTTCGATTATTGATTATCGTTCCGCATTTTCCAAAATCTTGAACTGAATCTTGGCAATTTCTCGTGACTACTTCAGGACAATGATACATGCATTTCTTAAATTGAACTTTTTGAGCCAACCACGTACACATATGATAAAATAAATGTCACCATCGTGTTCTACGCCCCAAATTACCTACAAAACATGTGTCACAGGCTGCGAATATCAGTTTTGATTTTCGGGGATATGTGCCTGCCCGGTTGACCTGACCTTGACCCTGACCTTTGCTTGACTGACCCCTACATGGAGCTGACACTCTTGTAGGCCTTATATGATGGATTGTGCACCGTTTTGACAGAGTTTATGACGAGAGGCGCCCTTTGTGAAGCCCTGAAGTACAATGCTACTGAAAACCCGATTTCAGGTCTTTGACCTGACCTTGACCCGACCTGTGACCTCAAAATTCAACTTAAAAGTACTCAGCTGAAACGTCTCGCCGCGTTCTTTCGTTTGCCGCCTCGTTCGTTTCGCTGCGCCTGTTGGTTCTCGAGTTATCGGTTGGGGGCGTTTAACGCCCCCCCCCCCACCAAACGGTGGGTGGCGAAATACCCCAGCAACTGCCGGGTTGACGCCACACCATCGGGTTGCTTTGTAAGAAAGGCTCACGAGGTCACTAAAGTGACGCCATTTATCTGTTTCAGAGTCGTGATGGACGACAGATGAGCATCATAAAACAAGAAGGCGCTTTTGTAAATGCAAACTCAAACAACAGTTCGTGACAGCTTGTGCATAGTTATTCGGTTTGACTCAAGCTGATATCAGTTTGTCTGAACAGCTCAGCATTAGAGAAAGGCCAGTTTGTCTTTTTTTCTTTGCATCGTGTAATCACACATATGATATTTCGATAAATTTCATTGAAAAGTCGCAGTGTTGCGCGCTACTCACGTGTTGTGTGTTTGTTTCGTTCTGTTCTGGTGTATGTGAGATTGCATGTATGTATGCTCGCATATATACGACTGTAAGTTGTGCCCAAGGCAGCATTGAGCACCGATAACAAACTGCTATTATGTTCCGAAAATATTGCACTGCTTCGACTTTTTAACGGGTGTGATCATGCATATATCCTACCTGTTCGGACTGTTAGTTTGATGAACATAAGCAAGTAAACTCGAATTGCAGCATTAAGTTATACCCGTACTGCTCTGTTTTGGGGGTATTTTCCAACAAACGATATTGTTGAGCTCTGTTCTTAGCTCATTGAACCTGTTGACGTTAAAAAGATGCCAGCGCAAGCTTATTGCATTGCAATGATTTGGTAAATGGCGGTGAAATATAGACGCATGTGGCTATTGTACGCATATCAATGTTGGAAATGCTTGAAATGCACGGGGCGCCACTACGCAAGTCGAGAGTAGAAGCTCACACTTACCTATAGGCAGTTCGAATGCGCCTTCTCGACTTTTGGCACGCGGCACGAATGTCTCTCTCATAATAAGCAGTGGATACCAACGACATTTTCAGTTCTCTCTTATTTTAAACGTGACGGAAAACGTAAAGCTATCCTCCGCCTTTGACAAGAGTTACTTGCAGTCGCAAAAACAAAGGGATATTTATCCAATGCCCCCGCCACCAAAGTGCGACGGTTAACCATCCATGCGTAGCCTGTCCACCGACTAAGATCTATCTCAGCGAAGGTACGCAAGCAAAGGTAACCGACGGAGACATGTGTCAACCACCGACGAGTGGCAATACACCGTCAGATCACCATCCCCTCCCGTTGCTGGCGGATGTGACGGAGCGACCGGGAGGAGAGCTCATCAGGTCACGGTGTCTGGACCACAACGGAACACAGATCTGCAGCAGACATTGTCAAGGATTTTGCTGGGAGTTGCCGGTAAGTGAAGAGGAAGTGGCCGAGTGTGTGGGCAGAGACACGTTCCTACAGCCCCCTAAGATGAAGTTACTCGGTCACGGTCAGCTATCTGAAGACTCTAGCTCGCGATCTGTCCAGACGCCTGTCGTACTGCGCTGTGGGTAGCGCTTGGCTGGACGGACGGTCTGTGACAACCTATTGATTTGTGGCTGATCTATTAGAGTGTCCGTCCGAGAGCCGTACGACGGCTGACAGAGCCTGGGGGTCGCGAACTGGTGTGGTAACCGTTACGCCCACCTGGGACGCCCGAGTCGGTACGGCACTTGCGGTGTCGTAACCGGATCGGCGGGAACCAGCAGAACGCTGTTGGACCGGCGGTGAAAGTCGGAACCGAGCACTCGCCCACCAGTGGGGCGTCTGGTCGAGCAGGTCTACCCGCTAAGGCAGCCTGAGCACGAACCAGTGGCAGGGTCCGATCAATGACCGTGGTCCGACCAGGGTGTCAGCGCAATGGCCAGTCAGAGGCGTCTTTAAGGGCGCGGAAGCCCACCTCGGTCGACTGTGGCCGGTGCAACCTAGTCAGGTCGTTTGTGTGAATCTCCGTGTTCTTCCCTCGCCTCAGAGTAGCCGCTCTTCTCCAAATGCCCGAGCCGTTTTCTATGTGTATTTGTCTTGTAGCGAACAGCAGAGTCGAGAAACGAATTGACAATGTCGCCGAAAACCGCGGTCATATGCTGGCCGTCCCTAGTACTACCAATATGCCCGCAGGCGCGGCGAGAGACAAGCTCAACGTATGAGTCACCGTCCGGCTGCCGGGAGAGCCCCTACCGCGACCTTTGTCCACAGTCATGACGTCACGACAATGGGCTCCTAAACGTACGGGCAGCGGCCGCCTCAGGGGTGCCGCCGTGACCTTTGCACGACACGTTCTATAGCGTATGGCACAGCGGTTACTAGGAAGGTTGAGGCCAGCGGCAGGCCGGTTTACAAATAACAAACAAACTTGACGCGCAATTGACAACAGGTAACAGATTGATTAATAAGGCGGTGACAATATAAATAAAAATGACAACATGAAATGACAAATCGCATAGATGACAAATCGCATAGATGACAAATCGCATAGATGATCTCTACAGTACCCCCTCGCCAGACATGTCGCGGACAAAAGTGACATGGCGATATCTTACCGGAGGTCGTATGACGCGGCCGGAGCGGGTCGTCCGTAGTATCGGCCGAGGCTGCAATGGTGCAGCGTCAGCCCGAGCGACGGCTGCAGGGCGAATTGGTGCGTCACCGTAGATCAGAAGCTCCGGGCCGCTGGGCTCATTGCTGAGCGGTGGCGCGGCCGGCGGGCCGCTGGACTGAGTACCGTGCGGCTGCACAGTCGGCAGGTCAGGCTGTCGATGACCGGATTCATCTGGCGTCTCCAGGAAGGCGGCCTTACACCGGTCGATGCTGATGACCTCCTTTTTCTGTCGACGGTCGATGGTGATGGTTTTGGTGGTCCTTTCGGTAACCGGGAACGGTCCGTCGTATGGAGCGTCCAGCGGGTAGCGGTGACAGTCCCTGCGCACGAAGACGTGTGTCGCCGTCTGGAGTGCCGTCGGGACGTACGTGGCGCGCTGGACCGGACGTGGGAGTGTCGGCCGCACCTGAGACATGGCGCGCTTCAGGTCTTGTACGAAACCGGCCGGTGATGCTGCTGAGGCTTGGCTGCTGATGAAGAACTCGCCGGGAAGCCGCAGTGAGGAGCCGGTATTGCTGCTGTTGCCTCTGCTGCTGCTGCTGCTGCTGTTGCTGCTGTTGCTGCTGCTGCTGCTGCTGCTGCTGCTGCTGCTGCTGTTGCCGCTGTTGCTGCTGCTGGACGGTCGAATGGTGCCTTGCTGGAGCATCTTGTTGAACTCGGCACGTGCGATTTGAAGGCGCTCCGGCGGGAGGCGTCGTGGCCGCTGGTACACCGGTGGACCCTTGGTGACGATGTGGTGCGTCACGTTGTGCTTCACCGGTGTTGGTCCAGGTTTTGGTGAGGTCACATCCGGGTACCGGGCGAGGACAGCTGCGAAGCGAGCAGCAGCCTGCTCCCGGACGAGACGCACTCCGATGGAGCACAGCCTTGACCGCTCGGCGCTGGCGCAGACGGTGCCGTTCCGCAGGAGACGCTGGTTGGCAACGTCCACGACGAGGTGATGTGCGGCCAGGAAGTCGGTGCCCAAGATGGGTGTGGTGACGTCAGTGACGAAGAATCGATGTTTCAGGCGGTGCTGCTGACTCAAGGTGACGTCCAGCAGGTAGGTGCCGTGCACCGCGATCGGTGAGCCGTTTGCCGCGACGAGCTGCTGGCCGACAGGAGCAGGGGTCAGCGTAGACCCGTTGGGCAGGCAGCGGCGAGGCAGCACGCTGACCTGCGCCCCGGTGTCGACTAGAAATTGCCGGTTCGTCTCCGTGTCCCTCACGAAGAGGAGTGGCGCGGCAGGAGGGGCGCCCGTGCTTTGCGCCATCAGCACGGGGCGCCTCAGTTTTCCGAGGCGATCCAGGAGCACGGCAACTTGCATCGGCGCGCTTGGGCGCCGAATCGCTGGTGGTACCAACACAGCGTGTCGTCGTGCGGCGGCGTTGAAGGACGAGCCGGTGACGGGCGGCGAGACTGGCGAGACGCCTGGCGCGGCCGGGAACGGCTGCGGTCGCGTCGCACGGCGTCCTCGAGTCGTCGGTTACTGGCCTCCAGGCGCTCCATCTTAGCGACCAGGGAGGCGATGACGGTGTCCAGCGCAGGGGTTGCAGCTGGCGCTGGGGCTGTCACTGCAGCAGCGATGGGCGGTGCCGGCTGTGTGTACGGCTGTGCCGCGATCGCTGATAGCCGTGGGTCCGGTCCGCTAGCTTCCAGGTACCGGTCGGCCGCTTCTGCCAGTGCGTCAAGCGTGCTGTCGGCTGGCAGGAGGGCGAGGGCAGCACGGACGGGCTGCGGTAGCCGTTGTTGAAATAGGGTACGGAAGAGCTCCGTATCAACCGGGGCGTCCCCGGCTGCGGCTAGCTCGTTGCGCATTGAGCGCAACAGCGCCGTCGGCTTCTGATCGCCGAGCTGCTGGCGGCCGAGCAGGGCTTGTAGTCGGTCGGCGCGTGACTGTGCCAGGCGGGCTTGGAGCGCTGCACACAGCACGTCAAAAGACCGAGATGACCGGATGACGTCCTTGACCTGGACGGCGATGTTGGCGGGGAGGTTTGCGACGAGGAGCTTAAACCTCAGCTCGTCGGAGTCGACCCCGCTGACGTCGAAAGCGCACTGCACCTGCAGTAGCCACAGGTCGGGCTCTTCCGGAGAGTATGGTGGTAGCCGGAAGCTAGCCATGGGCCGATGAGTTGACTCAGAGGCTGAAGCTGGAACGCTGGCTGGGTCTTGAGCTGCGGCGCCGGACTGTGCGCTGTCCGCGGGCATGACGAGAGGCTAAGGTCGAACAACGGAGATCACGTCGGGGTCACCAATTTGTCGTACTGCGCTGTGGGTAGCGCTTGGCTGGACGGACGGTCTGTGACAACCTATTGATTTGTGGCTGATCTATTAGAGTGTCCGTCCGAGAGCCGTACGACGGCTGACAGAGCCTGGGGGTCGCGAACTGGTGTGGTAACCGTTACGCCCACCTGGGACGCCCGAGTCGGTACGGCACTTGCGGTGTCGTAACCGGATCGGCGGGAACCAGCAGAACGCTGTTGGACCGGCGGTGAAAGTCGGAACCGAGCACTCGCCCACCAGTGGGGCGTCTGGTCGAGCAGGTCTACCCGCTAAGGCAGCCTGAGCACGAACCAGTGGCAGGGTCCGATCAATGACCGTGGTCCGACCAGGGTGTCAGCGCAATGGCCAGTCAGAGGCGTCTTTAAGGGCGCGGAAGCCCACCTCGGTCGACTGTGGCCGGTGCAACCTAGTCAGGTCGTTTGTGTGAATCTCCGTGTTCTTCCCTCGCCTCAGAGTAGCCGCTCTTCTCCAAATGCCCGAGCCGTTTTCTATGTGTATTTGTCTTGTAGCGAACAGCAGAGTCGAGAAACGAATTGACAATGTCGTTTTTTTTTTTTTTTTTTTTTTTAATTTTGTCTTCCCGGCATGCCTAAGGCAACCGCCAGGGAAGGGGAAATTACTAAGGCTGGCAATGAGCCAGATCTTTCGTTTTACTTTACTTTACTGTCAGCTATTTAATTCTGACCCAAGCAAGAGAGAGAAGCAAACTTTACTTTAATTCGGCTCATGTGGCGTCCGATTAACAAGGCAAGGGTGTCCAGAAAGGGGTAGAATATTCATACTTGCTGCTGTAAATCTTGCTGCTGATGGTGTGAGGTGTTGCAATGTGTGATGTTTGTTGTGGGATGTATTTACCAGGAAAAGTCCTAACTAGAAAAAACCTGGTGCCTAAGTCAAGGGGCAAAAACTGTCGAGTACAGTAAAAATCCCCGCAATAGTTACGTTACGTTATATCTCTAATGTGGACAGTGAAAGTGTGATTGCGCAGGCTGTTCGCAGGGATCGGCCAAAATAAAAACCGGCCTACCGAGTGAGACAGCCAGCGGGTTATGGCAGCCGGTGTGACCCGGGTGCCCCAGTCATGTCCCGCCCGTCTCAGGGGTACAACTTTGACTGGAATTTGGTGGCTCTGGAGGAGTAGCCGTGAGGCATAGCTCGACTCCTAGGCAGCGATGTTGGTAGGGCTAGTGGTTACCCGTTGGAGGAATTCTCTGAAGGAAGATACGGCGTCCGTGGTGAGGGGGTCCGTCAAAATAGAAGCCAGCCACGGCTGCCCTGTACGCTTTGGATTCTGGGCGAAGGTCAAGGTCGTATAGTCGGATTTCATGGTCAAACCAGTAGAGGGTGGAGGGAGGGTAGGAAAGTCGCCTGCCGCTGGCGTACTCAAACTTCAGCGACCCGATGTCAGGTGGAGGGATCTCACCCCTGGGACGTCTCTTCGGGATCAGGTCTGGATCGGGATCGTCGGTGTCGTTTCGGGGGCTGTCAGGCTGGAAGCTCGCCGTGTAGCCTCGGGTGAACGGCCTGCTTCGAGAGCAGCCGAAGTCGTCGGGGTCCGTGGTTGGTGTCGGTGAGTCGGGGGTGTCAGTCTGGACTTCGGCAGAGACCAGTCGGGCGGGTCGAGTTTGAGAGGTCGAGTCGAAGGTGGTCAGTTTGGTCGTTTGGGTGCTGGCGTCGGTCGTCTGAGAGCTGGCTGTCTCGGTCTGGGTCTGAACAGGGACTGCGGTCGCCTTAGGGGCCATGACCTCACCATCTGTCTGGACAGAGGCGTCTGTGCGAGCCGGAGGGGGCTGCATCGTTCGGTGCTGACTCTCAAGTGGAGGCCAAGCTGTGGAGTTGAGCGGCGGGGGTTGGAATGGCGCTCGCTCTCGAGTGTCTCGTTTGGTGGTTTTCCAGACGGGGCAGCTGTTTCGGTCCCATGCTGGGTGTGGACCAGAGCAGAGAGGGCACTTTGGGACCGAGGTACAGTCACCTGTGGGGTGGCTGTCCCTGGCAGAGCACTGCCCGCAGACTGTCTCTTTTCGTCGGCAAGAGCGCATGGAGTGGCCTAGCTTCCAGCACCTACGGCATTGCCTTGGCAGCTGGATCCAGGGTCGAACAGGGACGGAGAGGTACCCGCAGAGGAGCTTTCTTGGGAGATCGAGTCCTTTAAAGCGAAGTCGAATCAGGGGGTTTGGAGTTCGGTCCTTGGATTTGAGCCTCTGCACCTCGATAACACCCTGCGGGGCTAGTTCGGTGAGGAGCTCTTCGTCAGAGAGGTCGCTGAGGTCCGGACAGTGAATGAGACCCTGCGATGACATCAGGTTGGTTGCAAGAACAGCCGAAACAGGTTTTCCGAGCATGGTTTGGCAGGAGAGAAGGGCAGAGCTTTGGTCTTTGTTGAAGGTCGAGATGAGAATTTTGCCAGATCCGAGTTGTTTGGTTTTTTCGACTTCCGAGTCACAGATCGAGCGGATTTCCCTGATGATGGCGAACGGGTTCCCTCGCAGTGGAGTGCCATCAGGCCGGCTCATCAGGATGAGAGCGCGGCCTTCTGGTGGGTCAAGGTCGGGTGGGAGACGCGCCCCTGGAGGCGGTCCGGTCGAGTCCATGGCCATGATCGGGGTCTGTTACAGGCAAAGATAAATAGTCCGGTTCGTTATCACCGCTAGGTTTCCCCCGGACTGAGCAGTTATCCTAGATGACCTACCTACAGTCACATAGAGCAAAAAGAGCTGAAGGCTTACTCAAAGTTAGCGACCAAGGTCGTCCATGGACGACCCTGGAGCTCAGTGAGGACACCGTGCGCTAACTGACGTGAAGCGTCGAACTGGTGCGTGAATATCGAAGAATCCAAGGTTTGCGCAGGAAGTCGAGATCCGCGTCGACAATGTCGCCGAAAACCGCGGTCATATGCTGGCCGTCCCTAGTACTACCAATATGCCCGCAGGCGCGGCGAGAGACAAGCTCAACGTATGAGTCACCGTCCGGCTGCCGGGAGAGCCCCTACCGCGACCTTTGTCCACAGTCATGACGTCACGACAATGGGCTCCTAAACGTACGGGCAGCGGCCGCCTCAGGGGTGCCGCCGTGACCTTTGCACGACACGTTCTATAGCGTATGGCACAGCGGTTACTAGGAAGGTTGAGGCCAGCGGCAGGCCGGTTTACAAATAACAAACAAACTTGACGCGCAATTGACAACAGGTAACAGATTGATTAATAAGGCGGTGACAATATAAATAAAAATGACAACATGAAATGACAAATCGCATAGATGACAAATCGCATAGATGACAAATCGCATAGATGATCTCTACACGCCTTCTCCGTCACCATCTTACACGCCTACGGAGAACAGTTTCTCCCCTCTGCACTCCTCCCCTACGCTGCAGACTCTCGTCAATCCAGCGCCTAACACCAGCCTAACTGCCTCCGCTCCAACCTTGGAAACATATTTCCTCCCACAGAACGTCTTCTCGGCCGGGCCACTCTCCTTGGACCCTCTCACTCCCAGTCAGCGCTATCTGGCGCTGGTCGTCATCACCATCATCCTTGCCAGCGTCTTAGGCAGCGTGTTCTTCCAGCGAGCGATGCGCCGTTGCCGGGCTATCCCCACAGTCTTCAACTTCCTGCTGCTGCTTCGATCCCGGGTGCTGCAGGTGAATCTCGTCATAGAGCTGGCGATCATGCTCCAGCTACTGCTGCCGCCACTGCGGCTGCACTGGCTGCTTTGTGGGTTCTTCAATGGTCTTAGCGGTGTGTTGGCCTTCACGATCACCTACCTGACCTGTTGGCTGGGTCTGGTTCGTTTACTTCTCCTGGCTGTGGCTCGCTGGGCTCCGCGACACGCCTGGAAGCTCACCAGTGGAGTCGTCTACGTCATCATTGGGCTGATCTATGTCGCCTCGGTCTACATCTTCGCCAGCCTGCTGCAGCCGGGCGTGCCCTTCCTCATCTGTGTCGGCCTACCGGTGGACAAGCGTCCCAGTCCCAACACCACCGCTGTGGGAGTCCTGCTGCTCATCTCCACAGCGGCCAACACGCTGCTCCTCTACGCCGACGCCACGCTGCCGCCGGCGCCGCCGCGCCACCGCAACGTCATCTCTGCGCGCTGTTTCGCCGTGCTGACGCTGTGCGAGCAGCTGCTGATCCTTCTGTGGGCCCCAGCCTCAGCGCTGACGGCTGGCGTGACGCGCTCGCTGCTGACACGGGTGCTGATGATCGGTCAGGCCGGTCTGATGGACACGGTGGGGCTGGCGCTGATCTCTCCGCAGCTGAGGCTGGCGCTGCTCGGAGGACGACGAACCAGGCCGCGCTGTAGGCGCGCGAAGAAGGTGGCGCCAGTGCCCATCATACGGCTGGAGCTCATCTGAGCCACATACTCCCCTCTCTATCTGTCTGTCTGTCTGTCTGTCTGTCTGTCTGTCTGTCTGTCTGTCTGTCTGTCTGTCTGTCTGTCTGTCTGTGTCTGTCTGCCTGTCTCCTTCTCTCTCTCTCTCTCTCTCTCTCTCTCTCTCTCTCTCTCTCTCTCTCTCTCTCTCTCTCTCTCTCTCTCTCTCTCTCTCTCTCTCTCTCTCTCCCTTCAGTCAGTGATAAATAAGGAATGTTTTGTTGGCTGTAATGTCGAATATCTACCTCATAGTCGGAGAGCGTGGTTGGATGAAAAAAAAAGTTGTGCGCCTGAACTTTGAAGACTTCGCAGGCTGTATGTCGTGCTCTAATCGTGTTGGTGTGATGCTGTTACTTCTTTAGGCATTCGTTATTTTCAGAGATGCTGTGTCTAGTTACTATTTCTAAATGATGATACATGAATAAATTGGCTTTGAATTGAGCGACCACTTTTCGATAACGACGTGTTATATTTGAACTTTTGTTGCTCTATATCTTCTATTGTATTTTTTGTATATCTATATCTTTTTTATTATCAAATTATTCGGAGTATCTGAACACGTTAGACCAGGAATGATGCTAGCAACCGTGCCCTACCATGTCATTGGTCGCTGGTCAGAGTCGCTGAGCAGTTTGTCTGATTGGTGCCAGTCCCTTTTGAATTTGGATTTGTTTAGGGGAGGGTATGTGCTGGCCCGAAAATTCGTTTTTTAGAAAGTGTCCGCTTGCAACTACGGCCTTGATGCGCAAGACGTGACCATCTCAGATCACCTTATTCCTATTGCATCCCGCTGAAATGGTCATAGGGTGTGTCTGGGAAGTGCCAGGCCGCCTCCTAACTAATCACCTGTACTCGCATGTTCCTAGCTGTACGTGCGAGCATGGGAGCGGGATACACCTTGTACGTTGAACATATATAACAAGGTTACAAATACACACATATATAACAAGGTTATATTGAACCTACTTCTAACGTTCCGTCGTCTCATAACAAAATCTATATTACTATTTGAGGAGGGTGCGTCTGTCCGTTACTGAGGTCCCAACTTGGTGGTGCTTTGCGTGGACTACAGGCCAGACCGTTGCACCTAGCCCGGTGAAATTTGCACAACTTATAGATCAAGGATGCGCGACGTGCCTTTGAGCGGTCTTTTCTCGATCGGATTGATAGGGAGCGCGTGGCGCGTGCTCAAAAAGTGCAAATTCGCGTCATAGACTTTACATGTATAAATCGGCGTGCGAAATCGGGCGAAAACGGCTAATTTTGGCCGACACGGGTCCAGTTCCCGTGCGATATCTTGGTGACCAGGGGTCCGACTGGCACGTGGAAAACAGCATCGTGTACAGAATTGAAGGGGCTATTGAAAGGTGTGCAATGCAGAGGATAGCACGCGCCACGTGCACCGGAGAGGGCACTTTTATTTGAAAAATTGCGGTTTTTGAGGGATTTTGGAATTAATTTTATTTTTAGGTGACCGTTAAATGGAGCGAGTTGAATCAACGCCTATTTGCAAGAGAAAGGTACCGCCTCTCATATAAAAATTGTGAAAAGCTGATTGATCCAAATCAAGGTGGTGCAAATCACAGGAGAAAATGGTGTTTGTCAATTTTGTGCCACTTTATTAATCACACGGGGTTTGCTGCATAACCTGATACCTTTGGCAATTGAATATGGTACCATTGGATAGAGCATTCAATTCTGTCCAATATTCACTCTTCATTTTTGCATGATTAGCAACAGTATCCTTAAAAATGTAAATGTTCCAAACCATTACATTGTCATTTTTTAGCGAAATTCATCGATGGCCCTCAAAAGACTTCACGCCAGTTTTCGAATCATCCTAAAGTAGAACGCATGATAATACGACACGGGCACCTCGATGCGATGTATCTTTTTGTTTTCTTACAAAATGCTTGGCCGTCAAAAAGCAATCGAACGAAATGGATATCTACCAACCAAATCGACACAGACCAACCCAATACCCACGGGTCAAAAATAACCCTTCTTCGCGTTGCGGAGCACGCGGGTAACCCTAGTAGCCATCTAATCTAGCAGCCTGGAGCATTCTAAGAAGTAGGCTTCGTTTGATTATCCGTCAATAACCATAATGGAGACGTGGAGGTGCAATCACATGAAAATAAACAAATAATCCTGAGCATGCAATAGCCGATATATGTCGGAGGAATTTGTTTAATCATGAGAGTGGACTGCGCAGATGATGATTGCTCCACTCTGAAAAGCATCTTTTTCCGTATCACGCATGGCTACGCGGATAATGCGTGACGCACGGCAGCTGGCGGTCGTTGATTAACATTAAAACCTTATCTTTTTTCCATCCATAGTATTTCCCCATGATGCTAAAAAGCTGGGAGGTGACCCGAAAACAATAATAGTTTAAATAGCTCTGAGGCTAGTTTTACCAACAGAAAAATAGCAGTCTGCTGGAATTTTTTGCTCAAGGACCGCTTCACATACAGGGCGTAAACGGTAAAGCCCTATTCGCGTACGTGTTTATCTCATTTACGCTCCATATGTGAAGCGATCTTTAGGTAAAAAATTCCGGCAGGCGGCTATTTTTCTGTTGGTTAAACTGACTTCAGGTCGATATCAGCTTCTAGGGGTGGATAGTGGTACAAGATTTACTTGATTTTTTTTCTTTCTCTCCAGCCAGAGGTTATCAGCCATGCTTTTAAAGAAAGTTGTCACATACCTAACTCGTCTTTGTACTGAAATTTCTGATGCTCGTAATATGCATACTGAATACACGGTAATTTTGGCTCACAATAAATCTGTTGCTAGGACGAGGAGAGATCGCTATAAAACTCAGATATAGCAATAAGTACCACGTCTTTTTCCTGAACACCGATCTTAGAGACTGCATCCTGATAACAAATCAATCGTATAGAGAAGCTGATTTATTTGAGCGACAGGCTGATATTCTGATTGGTGGAAGCTTATGTCGATCCCAATATAGCCTGACATACCCGTTTACCGCATTATTACAGGTCCGTCCAATCAACTAAAGCATGTAGTGCTCGTTGGGAAGTTGTTCTTTTTTCATTTTAGGAATCCTATCACATCAGTGAATGCCGATATATGACTATTGACTATATAGGTACTCATATGCAGGCATTTTCACCAGTTGCGCTTAAACGCATTGAAATCGAGGCAAACTATGTGTATGTGTATTTGTGTAGGGGGCCTGATCGAACAATTCAGGAAGCATTATTTGCGAGACACAAAGAAATGCTTCAGTCATTCTGCTAAAAAAAAAAAACTGCCGTCAAATGTAGTTGAATTTCATCGATTTGTGAAATTTTAAGTTCGATAGCCAATAAACTTGTAAAAATGTAGGTGATAAAGAGACACTCCACAAAACTTTCTAAATATAACCGACCTGTACCTTATGGCGAGATTTAGGCAACTAAGTAAGACGTTTCATTTATCGGCTGGAAATTAAGGTATTCGAGTTGAAATGCTTCTGAAATTATGACTTAAACACGAAATTAGTTTTTTTTGCAAAAATGGTACTTGACTATTTAAAAATGAATCGAGCGTGGCGTCATTTATTGACAGTGCCGCGCAGGAACTACTTTCAGACTGGGGAGGGGGGGGGGGGGAGGGGGACACACCTGATACTTCCGGTGCCTAGGTCACCCTCAAAGCTAGTTTTCTCATCGGTTTTAGGCCACTTAATTTTCACCCCTTGGCCTGATCAACGAAAAGAACAAAACGAAAACATTAGCAAAAAAGTGAGGCATTATGTCTCAGCTGAGTCAAGGAACTACCTTTCTGGTTTCCTGCAATGAAGGTCTAAATCTGACACATAAGCTGTCGAGCCAGGGAGGGAGGGAGGGTATTTACTTTAAAGTGACTATCCCACCTTAACATAAGTTTTGAGTTGAGATAGCCAAATTGGTGGCCATGGCCTGCAAATACCAGTTTGGGCACTCACAACATCGAAAAATGCTTTAATTCGGAGATATGGAATTTCAAACTTGCAATTTTCGGATTCTAAGGGGTTAATGCATTGAGATGCCCTCTTAGAACTTGTGACATCAGCTGTGATCTAACGATTTTAAAACCTTAGGTATACATACTAACATCTTTGTAAAGCAGTGGTGGTATATGCTATTTGCGCGCAACATCTGCCGCGAACGCCGCACTTCCAAAATGAAGTCGCTAGGAACAGCGGAGATACCAAAAAAGTAAACAAAAGTAAAAGTCTAATATCTTGAAAACCGGTGAATATTTTTCGGTGAAATTTGGTAGATATTCGTTTTTGCTCTTTCTTAATCGAGCGACATCACTTTCATGTCAATTCATAAACTTTTTTGAAGGTGGGAGGGTCCCTTTAATTTTTTCTTCCACTCAGTTTTTCATTGTTTCCCATCACCCATAATTTAGGGAGGAAAAGTGCCCCGACGGTTCTTGGCCCTAAGAAAAGTTATGGGGTCAGGGCCCCAACAGCCCCAGATTGTGGGGGCAGGCTCCCCTACTGCCCCTCCCCCCGGTTCCCGCGCACGGTGTTTCTTGATAGTGCTGAGAGCTAAATTCTTATAGTCACAGAACTCGACCTAGGCTCCCATTACTGAGGAGTGCACTGTGCGCTTCCCTAATCGACGTCAGCCCTCCCTGAAACTAGATAGTGAAGAACAGCACTAAGGGCTCTGTCACCCTCTTGGACCGAAATTTTTATCGATTCATACCATGCCAGGATATAGTGTTACCTATAGGTATGCATGGGCCTGACCAGTGAACACAGCACTTATGTACTGTGCGGCATTATACCAAAGCAGCAAACGGTATTGTCCATGGAGTCTAGGTATCATATATGAGCAGGCCGATATGCACCCTCTCGTCCTGAGATCATCTTCTGGAACGGTGTGGTTTCTGAAAAGGCCGGCACGGAATCATCTTAGGCTGACGTGCACCTGTGGAGCCGATGAAAGCCCTCAGCGGCTAGAAAAGGTTTCTCAAACGTCGGCATTGGACCCTCAGGGACCGATCAGGGTCCTCAGACATCGACGTGGAGCCCGCAAAGGCCGCTGACAGTGTGTGGGCCTTCAGACAATGGCACGGGACTTTTTAGTCCGGGTGAGACTCACGGCTTAGCGGCTCCACCACGGTTTCAGGATGGGATGGGGGGGGGGGGTGGCCTACCCCAGAATGCACATTCTTATTCATTACGCTGCATTGCGGAAGGGAAAGCATTGGGGGGGGGGGTCCGAACCATCGCGAACTCCCCCCTCCTCCCCCCGTTGGTGGAGCCCCCGGTCCGGCTTGGGCCTCTGTGACTGGCATGGGGGTGCCAACTGCCAGCGAGTACCTAAGCATGATCTTCGAATATTGACATGAATTTCTCGGAATCCAGTGTGCAGCGCCCCAAGGGCCATAGGACTCATCGGGGACCATTCGAGCTCTCAGACCTCGAAGGACACTAAGAGACTGCCACGTGAAGCCCCCGTAGACCTGCATGAAGAGTGAAGACCCCTAGACTTTGGCATCATCTCAGCCCTCCTAGAGCCTGCATGTGCATGGAGGTCCTCGGAGGTAAGTGGGACGATCGAAAGAAGGATTGGAGTCCTCTTAGGCCGATGATACCCTAAAAGATCGCAAAAATGCAACACAGTCTGTATCACATCTCAAACCTTGAGCCGTGTACTGTGCAATGTGCATACTTTCGACATTGGAGCTATGCTAGAATCTCAAACTATTGTGATTTTGACGAAAGCTTTTCTCAAAACGTTGAAAAAGCGGAAAAAGCTGGAATATTACGGCAATTCTGGCGCATGCTCGGCCGGTGCTTGAATGAACGTCGGCGTTACTTCTGTTTGTCTGCGTAGGTATGCTATTTTATTAATTGAAATGCTCTGTTTTTATTGTTTTACGATGTCTGGTAGAAGTAATAAGGCTGTTGCTCCTTTGGTCGTGTGGGCATTTTCCGGGCAAGAGCTACGTCGGCTCTCGCGTTCGGGCTGCGTCGGTTTCGTGCCCTTGTGTGATACATGTTTTTCCTGTGATCTTTTTAATAATCATGTGTAAAAACTATAAAGACATATTCTTTTTGTTATTTTCAGTTGAATTTTTTATTGAATTATTCTCCGATTTTGTTGGTCTTGTTGTTGGTTGGGTCCAAGACTCCAATGAAACTAAGTGTCAGCTCTTTTCTTCTTTGTCAATGTCTGAGTTGTCAGCTGTGACATTGATTTGTGAACCATTGTGTATTTTTCACAGATGATGGACTCTCAGAAGTTTTGCCTCAAGTGGGATGGGTTCCAGAGCAGCGTCACCTCCGTGTTTGACCACCTCCGGCGGGACGGTGAGCTGGTGGACATAACGCTCTGCTGCGAGGGGCAGCGCGTCAAGGCACACAGAATGATGCTGTCGGCCTGCAGCCCCTACTTTAGGGATCTGCTGAAGGTGAGAAATTGAGGAAATTTGCTGATAACATATTTGTTGATAAACTTTGGAATAATCTTGTAGGCTGCTTGAAACATTGATTTCCCAAAATCTACTTCTCTTAAATGTTGATATGTGCAGATTGACACCCAGTCATCATCAATTATCCACCTGCCTTTGCTTATTTTAGTGTGATTTTGCACTCCTTTCATAAAAAATGAAACATTTTTATCACCTCAAGCATGCTTAAATGCCAAATATTTTCGAAGCACTTTTAAAATTATGCCTGCGACTTATGTAAATCAGTAAAATGATGGAGTTTGTTATAAGTTTGGGTGAATAGAAGAAATAATTCAATTACTCAATTTCCACTTTCTCAGTTGTTATCAGTCTGATGTTTCCTCTCAACACCGTGCCACAAGGGCATTGCTTAGACAGAAGACACTGACCACAATTTATCTGTCTTCGTGTTTTAGAATAACCCATGTCAGGAGCTGGTGTTCTTCCTGAAGGATACCTCAGCCGCCGACCTGTCTGCCATCATTGAGTTCATCTACAAGGGCAGTGTGAACGTGGCACAGACACAGCTGGGGAGCTTCCTGAAGACGGCTGAGATGCTGCAGATCAGGGGGCTTAGCGGGGAGGAGGAGAAGGTTAGTATGAGTTGGATGGTTATTGGGTAGTGGTTGCTGTCATTTAGAGTATCCACTCAGTATTATGCTTGATATGTCATCAAATAATCAGATTTGATATCAAATGTGTTAAAGTAAAATAAGTATCTCACCACATTCAGTTATTAAATAATTTCTGATGGTCAATTTTTTAGTGTGTGCCACTATGGTGTGATGTAATTTTATGCATACTCAATATGCATGATGCTATCTGAGCATCCCAGGGTGCGAATTAGGCTGTGGGATTACTTTTGTGACTTCAATCATCATCACCTCTGACCCTATGATGCTTGAGTTCGCCATTGATGCAATGTTGCATTGGCGAACCTCAACCGACGCATGAGGAGTTGTCCCAATGTCCATGTGCAAAATGTATGATGCTTTGAATAAAAATACATCTGACCCACTCTGTCGACTCTCCCACAGAACCCCTCATCTCCGGTGGACCGCCATCCACCGGTATCGAGTCGCGCCGGCAGACCCCGCTCGCCGCGACCTCCCCCGCCGCCCCCAACGGCCAAACGACGGCGCGTCTCCGACGGCACAGACACACCCGGTCGGACCTCACCTCCGCCGCCGCCGCCGCCGCCCGCGCCACCGGCACCACAACCCACACAGCAACCCAGTGGCTCGCCTGCACCGTTCACCGACTTCTCTGCTTCACGGGGTGACCCCGCATCTTCGGTTGTATCAGGCGGTAGTAGCGTCGGGAGTCCGTCAACCGTCAACCACGCGCCACCATCAGCTGGTGGTCGCTCCGGAGACCAACTGCCAACCGGTCCCGAGCCAGTAAAAGTGGAGAAGGTCGATCTAACTGAGGATGAGGACGAGACGAGTCTGGATGCCACGCTCGGCTATGTGGCGGAGTATGAGGGCTCCGGCTATGGGGAGCACTCTGCTGAGCTGGCCACAGTTGCCGCCATGGCAGAGGCGGCAGCAGCCAGTAAGTAGCGGGGTCGGGCTGGAAGGGGAGGGAGTGTGAACTGTTTTATTGAGCTTAATGTCACACCAATATGCAAACTCGCTCATACAATAGTCACGCTAAGCTGATTAAACAATTGAGCATCAAGTACTTACAGCTCAAAAACTGAGGGCTGCTTTGGGATGAAACCATTCCGTATGCGTGATTTCGGCAAAAAAAAAAGACTACTGACGTCCATGGCTAGACATTGGATGTTTATTGAAGGTTGGGTAAGACAGACCTCGATATTGGGATGTGATGCATCCCATCACCCTTCGATGTGCTGCAGAGTCTAAGTAAACTAAGTAAGACGTTTTCAGTTATTAGCTGGACATTTATTCGAGTTGAAATGCGTTCTGAAATATGATTTAAACACAAAATTAGTTTTGTTTGCAAAATGTAAAGATCGTAAGGCTACCTGTAGCGTAATGCTGTTGGGTTGTGTAAATGATAGAATGGGGCAATAACATCTAACCTCCGCCGTTGTTTCCGTGCATGCCATACTGCTAGGACGTGTGCACAGATGGCGCCACCATCCATCGTGCGCCCTCCCTCTTGTGCCCGCGTTTATGTCCAGTACTGTGTCACAAGGCCTGTGCAGTTCTGCACCCTCCAGCATCCTTCACGTGCCCCTGTGTCCATATATGCGCATGGTAGTACCTTGCACGTAGGTTGTGCTGTGCCTGGGTCTGTTAGTTCTTCCCCAGCACCCTGTGACTCCTATTTTGTCTTCGTTCTCAGTGCCGGGCGGCGCGGTGGCAGGACCCTCTCAGCGAACAGCCGGTGACGACTCGACTCCACAAGGTGGGTTCACTGTCTGCTGTGCACGGTGGCCGGGCGGCGCGGGATTCCTAGCTCCATTCTGTCGTACTTTCCACCCATCCTCGCCAACTCCTCGCCGTTCATCCTCACACAATGAGGGTTAACACTGAAGGTGGCTTATCTTCAGGCATATTGCAGTAGTTTTGTGTTTATTCAGCATCGTCATGCGACAAAAAAGAGATTCAGTCATACACACTTATACACTGCACATTATTCAGAAGGTCATCAGTCTGGGTAGCCGTATGGAGGCCTGAGAGTTGCCTGCCATCACCATTCACCAGCCTTAGACTGTCAATGGGACTGCTTGCTTGAATTACTGGTGCCCTCACTAAATCTTTATCGACGCGTACGAGTGACCATGCTCATGACGGCACCAAACATCGGCGTAGGAACGGCTGGAACATTGTGGGTGCATGGGTGCAGAAATCCAGCCATGGCCGGTGAAGCGGGGGGGGGGGGGGGGTAAGGAGCGGCGGCACCCGAGCGGAGGCTCATTGCGAGCTTTGAGGGTGTACCATGTCGAAAGGCACCGATGAGTGCATTTTGAAGAATTCATAATGTCAATTATTCACGCAACTGTGAATTGACTACCGCAAAAAGTAAAAGCGGCTGGCTCAGCCATTCTCGAAGAGATCGCGCTAAAACTTTTGACAGTGGGTCATCGGCATGTGTTCCGTTTCTTCTTTTTTTACTTGAGCACAAATGTAAGTTTTGAAGACCATCACAGTAGCAAATGTTTCGAAAGATGGATAGCGAGGAAAATATCCTGAATTTGTCGTGCTGCATGGGAAGTAGTGCTGATGAGAAAAGGGGTTTTTATTCCAGATTATTGTGAGTGCAGAATTCACTGTCTGCACCCACTAGAGAATTATTTTGGGTGCAACTGCATCCACTGCACCCACGGTTCCTACGCTTATGGCACCAAAATTATCATGGCACAACTAATAACATGGCCAATGAATATTCAACCGTCCAGTTGTTCCAGAGTGCGTCGTAAAAGCATATTCTCACAGACGTTTGTAGCACAATCCACTTGCTTTTGACACAGTTTGCAGTGAATGGCGAGTGACGACTAATCTGTTATCTGTCAATAACACACACTCACATTCACTCGGGACACAACATCGTAGTCTCTCTCTCTCTCTCTCTCTCTCTCTCTCTCTCTCTCTCTCTCTCTCTCTCTCTCTCTCTCTCTCTCTCTCTCTCTCTCTCTCTCTCTCTCTCTCTCTCTCTCTCTCTCTCTCTCTCTCTCTCTCTCTCTCTCTCCTCTCTCCTCTCTCTCCTCTCTCTCCTCTCTCTCCTCTCTCTCTCTCTCTCTCTCTCTCCCCCATTCCCTCCCTCTCCCTCCCAGGCGCTCCCAAATTTCATTTTCTCTCTCTCTCTCTCTCTGACCCCTTCCTTTCACGCCCCGATTCTGCGCCGCCCGCGCCGCTGCCGGTCGCCGTTTTGACCCATGGGATTGTCACCTCGCCGTCTCCATCAGCGACCAGCTCTGCCGATGCTAATGGTGCTAATGGTGCTAACTAATTAGCACTGCGCTGTCTTGCCAATGATGTTACCAAAACTGGTTTTCACTGTTATGCTGAGGACTGATCTATGGCCTATATGGCTGAGCTTAGCTACTCTCGGAGTATTTGGGGAGTTTTTTTTCTGCTGCTTTTCTGATGAGTAAATTTCTTCCAAAGAAAAAATGCTGCTTGTAGAAGTATTGATTTATCTATTAAATTAGGCATTATTAGCCTATGTTGCCCTAAATTTCGACAGGAAGCACATTCGTTTTATGTTTTTGAAATTAAGGGGACTTTTCTAGGTATCTTAATGGCACCTAAAATTTATACTGGCGACAAGGGACAACGTCAACCCAGATAACAATGGAAATCATTGTTGGAACAACGACAATGGAAACAACGAATATCGTGTTAGTTTTGATCACAGATGATGTCTTTAAGCATTTAGACCAGGTCGGGTCAGGTCAGGTCAGGTCAACCAGTAGGCATCGTGACGGGTATTCGTAGTACGTGTCAACCGCCTCTGACAGCTTCGTAACATGTTACGAAGGCACCAAAACTACTTCGTTAATGTTCAAATGGTTGCTAAATTCGAATTCAGCTCCAAAAACTAGCCTAGAAACATGTACAGCTCGAAAAAGTGAACCGAGGTCACCCGAGGTCACCAAAGGTCAATGACCTGACCTGACCTTCAGGTGACCTTGACACCCACCCTAATGCATGGAAGCAACATCAAATCACATGTTTGAACGTTTGAAACCACGAAAAGCTTGCAAACGCGCGGCTAATGCGAGCCGACATACGCAGAATCGCGATTCCGGCCAAACATGGTCTCGGAAAAGAGGTCACAGGTCAAAGGTCATTTGGGTCAGGGTCATGAAATTTTCAGGGTAGGTGTAAAATTGATCAATGTGAGGGTACTGAAAGTTTCGTCGCGATCGGCCGCTTTTTACGCGAGTTATTCGCGAAAAACCATGGGGGGTCCATCTGACCCCCCCCCCTACACATGCGAGGGTTAACACGCTGCCGTATTTTTTTGTGTATGCTATAAAATGTATTGGCGCGTTAGTGACGTTCGCAGTCCGGCAAGCCTAGTCTAAAACTCGTGTTACGAGTAATTTTATAAATGACAACGGCACCAACTGTAGCATTGGCTGGTTTTGTTTTGAGCAACACCCAGCAATATGAAACGTGTTTATCTGACTTGGCGTACTTTTTATATATAATAATTTGAATGTGATGTCCCTGTAATTTGATTAATTTACTAGAGAAAAGCGGCGTGTCTGTGCCACTTGGCTGGGGTTTGGCAGATTTCAATTACGATGGCAGAACATGGAGACGGTGGGGTGGCACATCCAGTGTCTCTCGTGTTTATTGTGTAACGGTTTCTGCACCTTGTTTTATCATTGTGAACTGTGTTGATCAGGATTTTTCGTGCTGATGTGTCGACCTGTAATATATCCATTTTTAAAGCATGTGAATCAGGATGCAGATTACCAACAAGTTTTAGATTGTTCGCGATTAGAGGAATGAGTTTCGAATGAAACATGCTTAGAAAATGTTTACCAAATAACCGCCGCTGTTCAGACTTTCTTTAGATGGCTGATGGATGGACGCATTCTTACTTTTGTATACCTAATTGAAATTCGACGTTTTAGAACCAAAAGGTTTGAAAGTATTCACGAAATTCTGATGAAGATCAGATCAGGCCATTTGTGGTATTTTCATACTATGCAGCTAAGCTTGTCTTCCTATTTAGCTAAGTAAAGATGATACACTTAACGATTTGGTTTTCGGTGTGGGATAAAACAGTTTTCGCTTCATTTATATTGTTGTGCATTTTAAAGCGATCGGCTACCAATACAACACATCGTTTTTTTTTTTTACTTCGTGAAGAAAACGGCTAAATTTCATGTAGTTGGGATATTGCAAGGCGAAAATGCACCAAACGCTGTTGTTAATGAGTCTCACTTAAGCTTTATTGTAACGACTCTTGACTTAAATCCAACTAGCCAAATCGATGTTAAGGCTTCAAAAATAGCAAGACAATGTGCAAATCTCCATCGGTTTTGATAGACAACCATTGTTTGGAATTTCGTAGTGTACACTATATAATTCTGCCTTTTCGTTCATGATATGGTCAGCTATAAATGATTATTTTTACCTCGCTGCTCCCCTGTTGACAAAGGCGTCAGAGTGAGAGAGTAGGTTGAATGTTTCCAGAGTATATGTTTTGCAAGGCTATTTACGCGGTTCTTTCGACGGCAGACGTTGGCTAATTAGTGAAAGTGGTGCGATTCAGTGACCAAATTGCCGATGAATTGTGGAACTGTTCTTCGTTTTGCAGGTGAGATGTTCTGAATATTTTAGTCGTCTTTGAAATGTTCTTATTATTGTTCAAAAGAAAACTGCTAACGAGCTCGTACATTTGTTGTGGACTTGTAGTCAGGCATGTAATTTGGATACTTCAGTTACTTAACTATGCCTAACTTTAATCCGGCTAATCACTTGCCAGTCACCTTTCGAAGCACGTTCTAAGCTTGCGATTTACCGGAGGGCTATTTCACCCCTCTCGCTCCCTGCGTTACGCTCTTAAGAAATTGAAATCCCTCAGCAGGTATCAACAACAAACCTGCCTGAACACCTGAGAAAGGCACTCAACAAATCACAATTTTACCCACCATTTTCACAACCACAATTTTCAGGAGTGCCAATTCCCTCACGATGGTGATTTAGTGCCTCTCAGAGGTAATATATGATTATTACAGTCTTGGACTTTTTCACCTGACTTAATCCCAATCTTCATGAAATCATGAGGATTAAAACAATCTAAATTACTTGTATAAAAAATGCGTGTACACGTCTTTCGTGCATGAGTTGCATGATCCAGTATTAGTTGCACGAACCAGTATCTATCCAGGTTTGAGTCATTAGATATTGCGACCTGTTATGGCCTGGCCAGGTATCTGTTACTCTGGCAATGCGTCTTCATTGGAAAGTATATTGTTATTGACACTCAAAGACACATGATGATTGAAATTGGCCTTTCATAGATCAATTTTAATGAGTCATCCAACGCCGTTGAGCTTTGGTGTCAAAATTCGTTCGGATAGTTTCGAACATTGGGAGACATAGACGTACTAGGTCGTGTTCTGAATGCTTCACATTGAGCAGCATACCTAAATAGTTACCTATAATGAATTGTGGTTGATCTATCGTTTTTTGTTCTTCAGTTTCAGGATGTATCTATGGTGTTTCAAAATGGATTGTAGATTGTTTTACAACTTCGTATGCCCTTGTAGGACTGTATGTATTGGTGAATTATGCATTCGCTCTCGTCATTTTTTTATAGCTTTTTAGTGTAACCTTTGACACAACAAATTGTCTGCAAATATCCTGCTTGGACAAGTATGGACCCGTGAATGGGAATCTCGAAGGTAATTTATTGGCTTAACACAATGTTTGCGAACGATCTCATGATAACCTTATGCTCGCTCTCTGCGCATTGATGTTTAAATATTTTAGGCTTGTAACTGGTGTAGCCCTGATGCCACGTCAATGAGCGTTACTTTCCAGGATGGAGGACCTTTCGTGGAATTGAGGCTACCATTCGCCCTTTTTGAAGATGTCTCGGACGACTGTGTTGGAGCGCTTTTTCAGCCAACGTTTCTTGTGCACGATTGGTAACTGAAAGTCAGCGGTGCATAGAAGCATTCGATTAATGGTCGTGCCCTCATAGAGCACACAACTTTGTGATTGTATTCAATATGCCTACTCTCTAAGTTTCTCTTCATATAAAGCGATGTCTTTCGGCCTTCTGGTACCCTTTTTTGAAAACACCGCTACATTCTTTCCTTGTCTCTTGTAAGAATAGCATGAGTCTTTTCCTGCGTTTGCTATTTTTCAGCTGTTTTCAAGTCCTACCAGTGAAAGTGTCTTATCAAAGTCCTCTTACCTCAATTTAAGTTCCTCTTAAAGTCATCTCAATTTGATGAACTGTAGACCACCCTTTGAAGTAATAAATAATAATTCAGCTAGTTCTCCCTTAAGCTGGCTGTAACATTCATAAAAAAGAAACAAGCAACAGAGTAATTGGCACCTAGAAGGTAGAATGCTTGCACTCTGCAGCGGTCCTCAGAGAATAAGGTGTAAATCTTGATCGATTCCCAAACATGTGTTCAGCTTGGTGTAACTTTAAAGGGTTCAGATCCGGGACGACCGATTGCGTGTCACCTGCAGTTCGACAGGGATGGATTGCGATGAACAGTAAGTGACTCACCAATCACCATTGTGTTAGGAAATGCTATGAATGTCGGTGCCCCCACTTGCCCAGGCTTAGTGTGAAGTGAACATGTGTTTGAGATATGAAAATGTTTGATTAGATGATTCCGAAAATAAATATGTTTTTTAGTACGGATCTTTATGTTGTGCACATTCACTGCAGATATTTCACGGTGTAATTGCTACGTTATTTATTACTTTCTTTTTTTGTAATGCATTGTAGTTAAACTGCAATGCATCAATAAATGCAAACCATGTTTGCGTTGCATTATTCAGCAGTGCCAAGTCGACCAAAGTCTTATTTGCTTGACATATTCTGGCATTGAAAATCAAATTGTTTGACAGGCTACCAAAAGTACGTCTTCTTTCAGAGTACTGATGGCTTGGAACATGCATGAATATGCATGGATATGCATAAATATGTCCAGTGGCCTGATTCCATCTCCGCGTGGCGTGATGAAAAGTTTTAGTTTGGTCGATGGCAGACATCAGTGAATGTTCATGATCTCAGTAGTTCATATTCGCAGCATATGACCTAACATCGCAATGCATTTATCTAATGATGCATTAGATAAAGCAATTCCAGGTTCGAAAATTTGTGACGTAATGCAACTTGAGATGTTATGTCCCTTGCCCTCGCGCTTTGCCCAGTGCTCAAACATATATTTTCGGTTGGTGTCTAGTGAGTAAAAAGATTCAACTAGGTCGTGAAACAAGGATGCGATGTTTTGCTGCAAACCGATGTGTCATAGATACAGCATATGATCAGATATACATATGAATAAAAGTTCAACTATTTTTATGGATGTATGCATCGGCAACATGACCATTTCTCTTAATGCATGCGTCATTTTGGCTCGCGGTGTTAGTAAATACCTGGATTCCAAGCTGGCGAATTCAGCCCTGACATGCCTGAAAACATTTGTTCACAACATTTTCCCGAAGTGCCAAACACTGTCGATCAACATGGGCGTACGCCATCGCAAAAAAATTAACGTTGCCGTTAAACGGAGCTCACGTCGCCACAAACTAAAATAGGTTGTATGCATCTTAATTTCCGTGATTGCATACTTCAGAGGTTTACTATGTATCAATGAGGACTTAACCACACCGCTGACCGTAGACGTCGGAAGAACCACTCTTCAGCTGGGGAAACTACGAGGCGAATGTCAAAAAATTGATTGGTCAATAAATGGACTTTTGATGACCATATATGGGCATAAATGCAGCCCCCGCTACTAAGGGTGAAAAACGGTATAACAAGCCGGTACTTGCGGTATCGCGTCCACTTATTGGAGAGAAAAGGCTTCCATTTTTCACTAGGAATTAGCGTGAATTGATTAAATTCGGCGAATTGACTCGAAAATGGCGATAGGAAAACAGCTTTTCTGCAGGTTCTGGGCGTCACAATCAGCTGGCCATTCAATAAATGGATTGGTTTTATGAAAGAAAATTGTTAAAAGATTTAATTTAACTACAATAAACAAAAATATTTAATTCTAAAATAATGACTTAACCACAATTAGAAAAACCATAAACAAAATAATAAAAATAATGACATTTTTAAACCACGGTACTGCTTACATTTTTTGGCGCGTCTGTTTCAATCCGCCATATTTGCCAATCACAGTTTGACCTTGCGTTGTAACTCTGCGATTTAGAGCCGCCAGTTAATTATGCACCGGGTGAGTGTAGGTCTTGTCTGGTTAAAAAACATTCTTATGCCTTATTTTTTCATTTGAATGCTAAAATTCATTGAAAAGATGAAGTTGTCTGATTTTATAACCATATATGGTCATCGCCCCGCCCACTCCAGCCGCTGATTGGCTAATCCAATTTTTGTTTGGCTCCTCGTAGTTTCCCCAACTGTCTTCCAGTGTATAGTATGCTTATTGTTATCATTGCGTCTAGTGACTGCTGATTTTCCGAGCGCGCCCCACTCTTTGCATCACCGGGTGCTGTTCCCTGTCCACAGACCAGCTGCTGGCGTGCCCCGTATGTGGCAAGACCTACACCAAGCTGGACACGATGCGACGGCATATGAAGATACACTCGGGAGAGACGACATGTCCGTTTTGTGGCATCGTCTACGGCATGGTGACCAACCTCAGAAGGCACATCCGCAACGCGCACGGACAGCATCTGTGAGCCAGAGACTGGCCAGACTGACTAAGCCACTCTAACCAGACTGATCTAAGCTGAAAGCCAACTCGACGCCCTCAGGACTGTGAGGGAGTCGGCCACCCCACTCACTGAGAGAGTTACGAAGTGCGTGGGTTCGCGCGAGTTCTGTGAGGCGGCTGGCAGGACTTGGGGCCGTGTGGGTGGTAACATTGTGATATGTTAAGTGTTTGGTGTTGGGATCTTCCAAACTGAATCAGTTTGGGTGCACTGTTTGGGTGGTGGATGTTTCGCTGTGAAGCTTTGCGAGGAAGATTGTTGTTGTGTGTGGTGATAAGGAGATATTTGAGGGAGTTTGGGACAAACATAAACACTTAATGACCTTAGTTTACGAGCTACCAGTATGTAATCCGTTGATTGCGTGTTGTTTTTGAGTCATGGTTCTTAAAGATTTTTGTTATGACGAGAAGGTCACCTAGTTTATTGTCTAATGATGTGCAACAAGCTCATAGCTTTGTTTTAGTAAGCTGGTTGTGGAAGGTCAAGGAACCGTTTTTTTTTTAAACGGTGTTGTGTTATTTTATTTTAGACATGCTCTGCATTATTTTAGTGCTATTTCCGACCACGAAGATAACGTAAATGATGCGTTTTAAGGTGACCATTGCCAGATTTTTTTTTATAGATGGCTCACCTTACGATGTGTCATGACGATCATCGTAAGAGATAGGTATTTGTAATAGCACTGTGTGCTTCATAGTTATTCAACATGTTGGATGACGATGCCTGGTACGACGAGAACAGGCCCGAATGATAAGTGTTTTGCATGCCAATGCTGGCAAATAACTTTATGAAAAGTGTTTATGACCGGCTTAGTCCTGGAAACAATACAGCATGTTACATCCCGAAACAATAATTCACGTAATATTCATTTGTTCCAATGTCGCTGGATCTTACTTGTGGGGATTGGCAGACGTCATTTTAGACGAGAAGGGTACCTGAAAACAGGCACTTTCTCACTAAAGTTCTCTTTTGCTCTCCTCTGAACGTTTTTAGGTGCAGTCTAACGTCAGCATATATTAAATATTCACCAGTTCACATCACATGAATACCTAACTGTTATACTTCACACAAAACGTTCGTTATGTATTATAATTGTATTTACCACTTGCAGTTGACTATTCATTGTTCGAGTCTGTGTATCACAGCTTCACTGTGCGATTCAATATGTAGCGTGTTCAAAAACTCGCAACACATCAGCGTAGTGTGTTTGTTACCGCAAAAAACATTAAAAGCTCTTATACATCTTTACCTATCAAGCAGGATCTCAGCAGGTTCGATATTTTGTCTTTTCTTCGGACCAGACTCGTAAACGCCTCTTGACATTGTTATTCGGTCACGCTCATGTCTATATCGGTAACCAGTTTCCCTCCGCCGGACCGGCCCATGATTCTGAGCCCTCTCCACCGCAGCTGTGCCTCCCAGCGACACGGGGACCGTCGGAAGCGGCACGGGCGGCGCGGAGGATCGGCCCTACACGTGCCAAGTTTGCGGCATCGGCTACCGCTCCTTCCTATCTCTCCAGCAGCACCGCCATCTCCATCAGGGGCACACGGTGTGTCCAGTCTGCGGGAAAACCCTCTCCGTGGTGGCGCGGCTTCGTGATCACCTACGTCACGTGCATCGCTGGGACCAGGAGATGGTGCGAAGTGTGGTGCCGACGGCGCCGCGTCGTTCATCGGCGTCGCGTTCTGTTCGTATGCCGGTGGATGAGCTTTCGCTGAATGAGATGACCGGGGAGTCTGTGGGCGGAATGGAGATGCGCCCGACGTAAGGGAACGACGGTGCAGTGAGTCGTTTGTCGGTGTCATGAGGATGTATTTCAAAGCTTACCAGCCCATTAAGTTGTGTGGTCGTTTGGAAATGGTGCATTTGCATTTTGCATTCGTTTGATAGTCATGCTAATTTTGTATGTTTTGCAAAATGTTCTTGCTGTCCATAAGGTTGGTGGGAATGTATCCGAAGCTAATCGGACTTAGTTCAGTATTAGATATGTTTTTACCTAAGGGCAATGCTTATTTTCTGTAGTTCAGTATTAGATATGTTTTGACTCAGGACAATGCTTATTTTCTGTTTGGTGAACACATGCTTGATGTGTTTTGCAGTGGATCAGCGCGCATCTTTTGATATATAATGTGTTCCCTGTTTATGACTACCTATTGGAGGGTTGCGTCGTTTTTGTGTGGTTTATTTAGGCATTGGTTCCGAAGACAAGCAACGAAAAGCACGCGGTAAATGTTGCATGTCGGAGGCCTACTAATGTGCCATTTGGAGGGCATTGAATGGACAACATCGATGTACCTATTAGTGATAAATCAGAAGAATCTTACTACTAGACCATAGTGGGCTCAGATAACAAATAAATGATGTGTCTATTCACTTACTCTGGTTTTCTTTTTGTATCTGATACACGTAGGGCAGGAACCGCTAATGGTTTGAGAACTCTGAATGTGAAAAAGAACTTCTATTGAATACGTTTTCAGTGTTTTCTGTCATGTACGTTCGACAAAGCAACAACAAGCGAACGTCAGTGAGTTTAATCATACGCACCCTTACTGGATATTTTTTTCATTCTAGCTCAGCTCCTCAGCATTTTTTTGATTTACCAATGGTTTCTGTTCTTGAATGCTTGATATCAGAAATACAATGCACTGCTCTGACCTCTGGGGAAATCGCAGATGTTCCATATCTATACAGGAGTAACACCAACAATGACACCTTGCGGCATGACCATGGCGAAATCCTTTATCATTGGAAAGTATCAGTGATCGAAAAGCATTATAAGCTTGAAGTATAAACATCACCATTCGTTAAATGCTGACCTGTACCACATGAATTTGTCTCTGATTCGACAGCACATCAAAGATCTCCCCAACTTCCCATCTCTTCAGCTAACACCCCATCTCTCCGTCGCCTTATTCACTCTCTAAATGTGTGTCATATCGGCTGTTTCAGCTCCTGCTCGCAGCGTGTGCGACATTTGCGGCAGCTCCTACAAGCACCGTGAGTCGCTCTACCACCATCGCAAGAAGCACCTGGGGCTCACCAAGTGTCCGGTCTGCGGCAAAGTGTGCTCCATCGTGGCAGACCTGCGACGTCACATGGAGGTGGCGCATCAGCTCTCTTCAGAGGATGTGCGCCGCATCATTCCGACCAAACCCAAGGAGCGCATCTCCTGGGGACAGTTCATGGCTGGAAGATGAACGAGCGATCCATGGGAGGTGTACATGTGACGCACTCGCTGGTACCTTGTGTCGTGACTACGTGTGGCAACGCACACAAACACAGTGTCAGAACACGACGGTGTAACATGACTTGCGAACACCTTTGTGTTGGTGAGAGTGACGTCTTCAGGCTGAAAATCATTAGTGAAATAACGAACACCAGAGAACCGATGAGAAACTTGCATCTTGGCGCCCTGACACCATGTTTTTGTTCGACGTTTTTGATCGGTTGAATAGGTGTAGATTATGCTCACGGACGCGTGCTCTGCGAAACGAACGGATTTGTGGTCATTTGGCGGTGGTTTTGGTATGTTTTGTCACCTGTATAAAGCAGTAGATCGTTTGCCATGCTCAGGAAGATGCCAGTGGGATATTGGTTGATGTCGAACATGTTAGCTATTTAGTTTGTATAGTTTTCCGATCGTGAGGTAAGCTATTTAGCAATCATTATTCTTAAACCATTGCTCGCACACCTAAAATAGGACTTTTAGAACTCGTGATGCTAAGACGTTTTCGTGTTTTAGGTGTGTGCTGGTTCTGCTCTACTGGTAGTAATTCTGTTGGTGGATTTCATTTGTACTATATACTCGTTCACTTATGTCATATACTAGTACAGAAATGTGGCTACTGGCTTTAGTTAAGTGGTTCCAATTAGCTCTCATCATGATGCGTCTTTTTCTGAACTATTTAGGTAGACTGTGTTGCGTTGAGTTCCGTATTTTTTTTTTCGTATAAAAACCTAGGTCAACGCTGTCATAACGGTTAAAACAAATTATTTTGATACTATTTAATGAACGATGAACCCTCTACACGTTGTATGCTTGTCATTTGTATTAGCACATGCATATTTATCGATAAGCTATGCTTTTAGAGTTGCTTTATCATGTTCAGTGATCTATGAAGTCCTGCCTTTAGCTTAAGCTTATCTTCTCCAAGTTGGATAGTTCTCTTCCGCGTGTACTAGTCGATGTTCACGAGAAGGGAATTGGAACGCACAAGCATCAATGTGTAATGATGTGTTATAAATGCCGCATACTTTAAAATCGTATTTTTTCTGTCTGTCTCCTTGATCTGCTCTGAACAGACTTATGTGCGCGGATGAAGATTCGTGGGGTCGATCATGACCTCTGAAGTACAGACGCTCTAAACACGAACCGCTATCATTGAGATTCGTCGTAGCACTCTTATTTTGGGGAACGTATTTGTGATTGGAAAAAGCTGGTATGGAAGACGCGAGAGCATCAAACACAAGCCAGGAAGGCGATACACTTAAGGAAATGAACAAAACCGTTGTTTCGATACGGGATGAGAGGCTTGAAGTTCTAAAGAGCTACACAATCACACGTATTAATTACAGTCGCAGTACTTAATCATCCCACATAACTTAAAGCTTGGATCATGGCAACATGCTCAGTGCTCACTCCATTCAGCCAATATGTGTATCTGCTTGTCTAATAGCTTTTTATCCGTGAGTCAATGTGCGTTTTGTAAATCCTTGGTGAACAATAGCTCGAGCCAAACCAGCATTCCTTTTATATATAAAAGATAGCGAACGGGTGAAAAACAAAGGGACGAGCGAGCGAAACAGACAAACGCAGAGCGAAGCCGAGCCGGACAATCGCCCTTTGACTACGCTTTAAGGACTGGGTCCATCGCGCGCTAGATGACTTATTCTCGCGATCAATGAAGCCCAAATCTCTCGCATGGTGACGTGGTGATTTCCTCGTGCATCTCAAGTGAACTCTGTCCATACTGACTACTGACTAGTGACTACTGACTACCGGCTCCTTCCGACAGGCGTGGTGCGCTGCCAGACCTGTGACCGGTCCTTCAACACTCGTCGCTCGCTCACCAACCACCTTCACCGGTTCCACGAGCGTCGTACCGCATGTCAGCTCTGCGGAGTCGCCTACTGCAGTCTGCCGTACCTGCGCTCCCACCTGGTTCGCAAGCACAACCTCAGTGCGGCTGAGGTGCAACGTCTGGCGCCCATGAAGAATCGTTATATGTCGTGGACGATGCAAGAAAATTTGCATCAGGCAAAACTCGGGCAACGCTCGGGTTTTTCAAGTGAAGTCGGAGGATTTGGGATGCCGAGCCAAGCGCACTACCAGGGGGAGGGGTATGCGTTGGAGATGCAGAGACTTGGTCAGCTGGAACGCGTCTCGTATGGCGGTGGTGGAGACGTCCGTGGTCAGGAGATGCCGACTGGTGGGGGCTCAGCTTCAGGACAAGGGTCGAGGCCTTCTCATGGTCAGGACGTGGGTGAAGGAAGTAGCAACCAGCAGTGCTCGCCCGCCGTTGAAGGAATGGAAGCGGGACAATCTCGCGTAGAGTGGCACGAAGGATCCTCTTCAGAGAGGGACTATGATGTCGCTAAGGATCACTATCAATAAAGTTCCTTGGTTCAGGCTGGACGGTGGGTCCATTTGCGAAAGTGTCTTCGCTTGATGCGTGAACCTCGTAATCTTGCGAAGGGCGATGCTGCTAGTTTCTTTAGCTCGGCCCATATGCTTTGAAATCATGTCGATGGTGCGTGTACAATTTTCTTGTAGATATTGTTCAATGTGTTGCAACTTGCAGACGAAAACACAAGCTTAAAGGCAGCACGGGGAGTGGTTGCGTTGTTCCCGTATGCATTGCGGTGTATGATATGGTTACGTGTACGCGAAGTGCACAGTGTTTCGAAACATGTAGGGATGTTGTAAATTTTTGTACTTTTCAATGGATGATCTGTTCGATCTGTTCGTTATATCGAACTATTATTTAGCTCTGTTGTTTGGATTCCGTTGCTGAAGATATGCTTGTTTTGTTATTTCATACAGTTTTATCTGTTTAGACTGTAGAATAATAGGCATCGTTATCGCTTTATGGGATAGGTGCCGCAGTTCCTCACACTTTCACTTTACCTTTCAAAGTAACCATAATTCTCATTTTTCTTCACACAATGTGAATATTTCGCCTTTTCCAATAAAGCACGTTGAACGAATGAAGCTGAATGTAACTTCTTGCACAGTAAGCTACTTTTTAAAGAGTGATTAATGGTTCAGTGAAAATGGCATGTCTTGGCGCGTTTAGCGGAATCTTCTTCGTATAGTTCGTATTTCGTATAGTTGTTATTCGTATAGCGGGAAGTGTTGGGCACAACTGAGTATGTCCTTTGATTATTCTAACTGCTAGTGCACGCAAATGTTTATGATTCTGCAAATGCAAGAAATGTGACATGTGCATATGTATTTGGGAAAAGCTGATACTGATCCCTCTTATATTCATGTGACACAGACTGAACCTTGCGTAGTTTTCAAGCTGATGTTGATAACACGTTGTTGAGCTCTACAGATATATAATACAAATTAAAGCATTCAGTTTAGTTTGGAGATGCAGTGGGTGTTTTTCATGGAAAGGATTGCGTCCGACACAAACGCTTGTGTAAGGTAATAGTCAGTGTTTAGTTATTGATGAGCGGGGGTCGAGAAGAGTGCTGTATAGCTGATGGCTGAATGGCTTTGTCCAGTGTAACCCTCTTGTGATTCTATTTCACGGATTTTAACGCGTTTGACCCCATCACTGGAATATCTTCCAGTAATAGGTAATGCGGTAAGGTGTTCGAAGACGTTCCCGGCCCACCAAATCATTTTTGCCACCTCTGTTGCTGGTAAGGTTATGTGGTTTGAAAATGTCGCTCGCTGAGACGAAACATCCAAGCCACCATAAGCTCTGATGATTGGTGGGGCTCATACCATTCCTTGATCCAGCATTTGCCCCTGGCCTGGCGTGGGCCACTTTAGGCACTGAGTACCGGTCTATTTTCAGAGGGCGAAGCCGAATACTGCTGCGAGATCTGCGGCAAATCGTTCAAGAACCCGCGCTCGCGCAGCAACCACCGGCAGCTGCACGAGGGCCGCACCGTCTGCCCCATATGCTCCGTGGTCTACAGCACCTCTCACAACCTGAGGGCCCACCTGCTGACTCATCACCGCGTCTCGCCCGAGGACGTACACCGATTGGTGCCGCGACGACGGACGCGCGTGTGATTGGCTGTTAGCTGGTCAGAAGGGACGATGATTGGCGGCCGACTTGTCAGCAGGCAATGTGGCAGACGCTGATTGGCTGACGGTTCATAGATAAGATTTGGCAAGGCGATGTCTGGTGGGAAATGAGGATAACGTTTGATTGGAAATTTTTGGGTTGTGTGCCAGGGCATGTGCCAGCGTAGTGAAACGAAATGAACACTTTGATGTATGAACTTCCATGCTGTGCGTTTATTGAAACATTCAGGAACGCATCGGTAAGGTGTTAAGGAACTGCCCGACTTGTATCTCCTCCATTGCATTTCTAGCTGTTTGTGTTGAATCAGCCTTCCGTTCAGCTTCGTTACTCGTTTCAAAAGTTGCAACGTATGCCGAAGGGATAGGCGGCTATATAGATTGGTATTTGGAATCTTCAGTTGGATTTTGGAGAGTTGTGGACGTGACATTTTATTAAATGGTGAGAATGTTATCGATTTTCTATATTTTGACCAAACGGTATAACTCGAACGCTGCGGCTTTTCTCTTTCTGTGAAACTTGAAATGCAAATCGCATTGTTTTCCCAACACCGTTCCTGTATCATCCAATCAGTGAATCATGTTTTGGCGGCTTTTCAGTATGCATAAGTAACTATGCATTTACGATGTTTTCATAATTTCGTTAACAAACATTTCTTCAGTGGCAATTTTTGGCTCTAGTAATAACAAGTGACGATGGCAAATAGATGTTTTAACTACATTTATCATGTGACTATCAAGCACATATTTATGATGTGACGTGTCTGCTCGATCTGGAGCAATGCTTTTATGTTTTAACATCTATTGTGCATAGTTTTCCATCATATTTTTTAACGCAGACAACTTTATAGAAATGTTTTGTAGAAATGTGTCCTTACGTGTACTGCATGGATAATACAAAATGCATTTTCAAAATTGAGAAACCTCGTGATAGATTCGCGTCCGAGCGGGTGGAACTGTGGCAGTCGCTGATGTTCGCGCTTTGGAACCCGTAGTGTCGGTAGTTTCCCCACGCTCTGATGAAAAAAAACTTTTGTTTGACTGTCAACATACATATTGCCATACACGTCGACCCGGCTTAGAGCTTAGAGCATTAGACGGCATTCCCTGACGCTGAGTATCATACTATGCCCCTATTAAATGAACGAACGAGCGAGCTAAACGTGCTCCCAGCTATCGTCCTCGTCCTTTCCTTTTGCTGATGTTATCACATTTCACAACTATCGTTCACAAAATTGCCCACCGGTGCCCAGTGGCGGCGGTACACCTTCAATTAAGGGGGGGGGGGGGCAATGCCGACTTTTGGTCCCAATCTTTCCATGCAACGCCCATAGGGCTAATGTTAAAATGCCAAAATCAAAGGGGGCACGGTGCCCGGTGCCACCCCCGTTCCCCGCCTATGCCGGTGTCTGTTGAGTTCATTCACGCCCATTTTCAGGACCGGGAAATGGCGGCTGCTACGACTATCCCTGCGAGGTGTGCGGCAAATCGTTCAAGAACCCCCGCTCTCTCATCAATCACCGGCAGCTGCACGAGGTCGCACGTTCTGCCCTCTGTGCAGCGGCGTTACAGCACTGTCCACAGCCTACGCGCCCACCTGTTTGGGCATCATAGACTGTCGGGGGAGGATTGTTAACAAAATGGTGCCCAGTCGTCGCGTACGTTCCGATAGAGCGCGCTGCTGTCGCAGTGAGCTTTGTGATGTCTCCGATAGGTGGCATTGCTGGGGATTACTCCGCGTAGTATTCCGGTGTTGTTGTGATAGAATTTTGTCTTGGAGGAGATTTTGGTTGGGATTCTCGTGTTTGACAAAAAATGTTTGTTTGTCATGATAACTGATTGCTCATTGCAGTAGCATGTGTCCACGTTTGCATAGAGTTGCTGAATTTGATATATTATTTTCGAGAATAGAAGAAAACAGCTTGTCATTAGCAATGTTGAAATGTGTAGGTATTACGGCTAGGATAGCGATGTGTATATATTTTTTTTTAGAACCTTGCTTATTACAGCAGTTCATTATGTTGCATGATGATAACCATGAAAACGCCATGACATTTGACATGCGGTTGTACTGGACGTATGCCAAGGACAATCAAGGACGTTCTGATGTAGGATCATATCCATTTCGAATACAACTTTTCTGTTCTTTGTACGTAGCTCGCGATCGACGAGGTGCAACATCACTGCGTCATGTGTTTGTTTTTTTCTTCACAATAGCACGCCATGACAGCGTTTAGTATTTTATATACATATATCCGTATTCTATGCTTCGTGACTCATCACATGTTCAACGACCAACGTTTGAAATGAGCACTCTGTGGTTTAGGACTGTCCATGGCATA